>NC_134484.1:97508641-97671141 GCF_040206685.1 Ascaphus truei | reverse complement strand
TATTAGGAGCGGCGGCTAACGCCGCCGCCGCATATGTCAGCGGCCGTGTGGTGGGTGCGGCGGCCATTAGGAGCGGCGCCGGCGGCTATCGCTGCCGCTTCTGATTTTTTGAGCGGTTGGGATGTCAGTGTTGGGGTCGGGCTGAGCCAGAACACAGCCCGGCCTCAACTGCCAGCACTGACGTCACATCCGTTTCATTTCTGTCTCCACAATCCATTTTTGCCCCAGTTCGAATGAGGTGCCACTAAGGAAGTTTCACTTCAAAAAGGACTGAGCTGTAAGACAGTCTAAGGAAAGGTAAATATTTTACTAGCTCCATCAAGGACATTTTTTTAAGTCAATATTTTTCCAAAATAGAAAATAAGTGGAGGGTATTGTGGGATGTGATCTGAATGAGAGATAGAAAGTAAATAAATCAATATAGAAAAGGAACTTTGTCGTATGTGTAATACATTATTGTTGTTAATCTTGTTAGCATGTGGGGTTGTTGCATCAGTGTGACTATCTTTATTAATGTCCCTTCCTTTGTAACAAAACCTTGGTTTATTAATAAAGAGCTAAATATAGAAAAACATTTAGCATGTTGGAAAATATTTATATAACCATGACTGCATAAAAGCAGCAGCTCATACAATACTTTCAAGAAGAATACAGTATATAAGATATTGCAAAAGTATTAATAAGCATTATTTACAAACATTTGCATCATTCCTGTAACAAAAAAACAAACAAAGATGCCCAAAGTTACTTCCAATGTGACAAAAATACACAGTGCAATACCTATATATTATCTTGAAAAAGGGTAATTTAGTTTAACCCTTTGGTCAAAGCGTCTTAAGCCTGCTAGCCAACTTCAAGGCTCAGGGCATGACCGTAGCAGGTCCTAACACTGCCTGAGATAGGTGGGAGGGGGTGTGGGGGGAGGGGGGGGGGGGGAGAAGGGGCCACTAACCTCCCCAAAACAGCTGAGACCAGCTGAACAAAGTTAATAAACTCACAGATACCCAACAAACTCTGTTCCTGTAACAATTAGCTTTCATTCTCCAAAATTTTAAAATTGTAGCTTTTCAATAATAACTTTTAAGTGTTAAATACTTGAAAATGTGCTCTATGTTTTTTGTTTGTCGTTCTAAATTATTATTAAGGAATTTCAAATATCGGTACAGAAATTGAAAGGCAAACGGTAATGTCTTCATATTACAAGGTGTCATCACCAGTAACTGACTGTACAGAAGACATGCGCTAAGTTTGTATTTCAAATATCACAATGTTAAATAAGTCATCGTTGCCACTTACTCATATAAAGGATACATGTATTGAAGCCCATTTGGCACTGATTTTTTTCCACAAATCATGTGAGATTTTAGTTATGAGATTTCACTTTATATGTATTATATATGTTTTTGGCAATATTCATCATGAAACGCAAAAATATGTCATTCATCACTGATATTTCCTCTACCACTAATTCTTTATGCCCCAATCAGGTGGTATACAGCACTAGTTATGGCCTCCATGCATCAACTAAGCCCTCACTCAAAACCATTTGTTTCAGTGTTTGGAGATTCCCACCCCATGACGCTCTAATTGGATCTGTATGGGAGTTCCCCGTTGATTCTGGCTGTCATGCACGTACACCTACATGTTGCTCTCTTGAGGAAAAGGAATGAAAATGATTTGAGTTGCTTAGAATTGTAGGTGGATTGGTGAACTGGTATCTTGGGTAGCAGGACACAACTGTAAGAACATTGATATACCAGGTTTAACGTTAGCGAAGGTAACATGAGATCAGCTAGAATCTGGGTGTGGAGACAGCTGGGAATCCATGAGTGGGAAACCATCAGAGGTGTAAACAGCAGTGCATTTGGGGGGCAGCTGTCTGTTTGGATTTTATAACGTTAACACTACAGCTGCTCAATTTTTTTTCTACCAGCGTTAGCATATTTTTGATATCTGTGTGTGTATGTAAATGAACATTAGCTTTATAATCGGAATGGATGGAAAAATACTATTTTTAGGTTATTACCACGTGCATTTGTGAATGGCTGAGGAAGCCTAACAAATGAACATGTATTAGTAAGTCCAGTTTGAAATTGTGCATTGAAGGAATTGACTAACTACGTTCTCACTTTGTGTAGCACATTACATAGAAGAATCAATTTAAACTGTATGTTGTGTGCTGCTCCTATAATAAACATTTATTCTCATGCACTTATTTTATGTAGGCGTCCTACTTGTGGATGGAAGAGGAGCTTAAGTGACCAATGTTTTCATAGTTTTAGGGGTGCAAGAGATGTGTGCAGAGGTACATTAATGGAGATAGTTTTGGGTGAATTTAAAACATGGCTTTATTTAGCCTGTCCCTTTAAACAATGCACAGCAAACAAAAATATACAAAGGAAACAAACACCTATCCCTTGTAATGTCTAACTAACTTCCCCAGTCCCTATCTGCAAGACTGGGAGGAAAAGCCCCTTACCAGTCTATCACCCAATGTCTCAAAAGGTACCTCAAAGCAGGTGGCCCTTCATGCCAGTCTCTAGTTCCGGGTGGGTGTTTGTTGAGGAAAGAAAATGGAAGCAGGCACACGGTCTTCTGAAGATGCAGTTTAATGTGCCACCAAAGGATCCAACGTTTTGGCAAAAATTGCCTTCATCAAGGAGAGGGCTACAGGAAACACATAAATCACCACTATATATACTCTGATAGGTACTCACCCCTCCATGATTACTGCTGCCATGCTCCTGGATGTCAACGCCCACATCGTGATGCCAGCGCGACGTGGCGTGATGACATCATGCGCCACCAGGGGGGGGGCACGGGTGCCCGTGAAGAGACAGCCTCCCTGATGCCTGTAACAGGCAAAGATGGCGATCCTGCAACATGTGGGACATACAGAGAGCAGCCCTGCCGAAGCTCCCCTGGTGACGTCAGCGTGCCCTCACTTTTGTGTTCAATAAATCTCACCTTTAGCATGCGTTTAGTCTTACCTTAATTTATCTATGTAGGCCTCAATGTAAAAGAGTTCTGTAAAGGACTACAACTCCCAGCAGCCCTATGATCCCTATCACATGCAGTATTACAGCCAATAGGGCTTACAGATTCTCCTGCTGCAATTAGATACATTGTTGTGAGCAGAGAGACAGGAGTGAGTCAGAGCTGGGAGCCTGTTAGGGAAGGGCGTGTGCAGGGAGCAGTAGCCTCTACATACTAGGCCAGGTTACCCACCTAGGCCCCAGATAGGCCCTGAGACATAACCCAGATTGTGGGTGCTGCAGGGAAGGCCCTTGAGTTAGAGACCTTTACCATTATAAGTGTGTAAGTTCAGGGACACAGTTCATCGTGCAGCCCTGATTATTGTGTCTGGACGCAGACCTCGCTCAAGATAGAGACTATCTTCCTGGTGGGATTGTCTGGCGGGACGCCATCCCATGCACCAAGAGCGGAAGCATCGTGGATCACGCTTTCGGATCCATCCTTCCAGTACAGCATCTGCGCGACCGGGTGTGGACACACCCAGCAGGTACCATCAAGCATGGGCGTCCGCAGAATTTTTTTCAGGGGGGGGGCATAATTTTAACGGCCAGTGCCCGGCGTAAAAGTGGTAGTGAGTTCATTGTGGCAAGCGAGGCCGACCAGCATAAGGGAGGTTCTCCCTCCCGAGAAAATTTTGAAAAAAAGTGTGCAAATGGTACATTTTCAAGCAAAATTGAGAAAGCAGGTTAATAAAGCAATTGTGAAAGTGTAGTTATGAAATCAAAAAAGAGCAGCTACTCAGGGTTGCAGGATCTGGTGGGTGCCTGTAGAACTTGCCATGTCACTCTGGCGCTTAAGTGCAGAAATTCCAGCCGTACTACTACTTTTTAAGGCTGCTTCTCTGCGCAGGATCCTTCGACATGATGTGTGCCAGGTGGGGCACAAGAAAAAGAAATGGGGATCATTAAATACTCTGCTCATCACCGGGCTGGCGGTATTGAATAAACTGTGGGTTGTAGATGAGCTGCAGGGAGTTGAAAAATCCCTTTAAAGTTCTCCTGCTAGGAGATCCAAGCTTTCCTTGCATAATAGAGAAGGTGTACCTGTTTTTCTTTGAAAAAGCCCATGCTTGGGTGAAACGCGTTAGAGGTGCAGGGGCATCCTTTTTCCCCCCTCTTTTTAACCATGTTTTAACCATGCTTTAATAAAGGACACTTCACAGCACAGTCCAGCAGTTGCTACGTTTTTTCTGCCTCGTGGTGCCCGCTGAAACACCCCTTCCAAACCGGAACAGGTACACCTTCTCTGCATCCCTTGTCAGCCATGGAGCACACAGAACCGGCGTTCACACCGCATGTGAGTAAACCTGCTGCTTAAATGAGAGCCACCCCAGGCATACAAGATTATTCAATTCAGGGAAATTGCAGAGGTCAAGGGGGGGTCCAAACACTCCCTACTTACAACTCTGCACACCTCTGTTATACCTTGTGCCATCTAGGGGTTTAATGCATATAGCCTCAAGCATGCAATACCACACCAAGTGATCCGGTTTAAAACGCAGTTAAAAACATTTACTTTACAATTACTGTGGGTCACATATGCTCTGTAGCACTGGTTAATTGGGGCCACTTACCCCTTACAATTTTTTCCTTGCATAATGCATAGTTATATTGGTAAGATGAGATTTGTGAACTTCAAATAACTCACCTACAATGCACTATTTATTGAATACAGCCCTGTATGCAGTAATAGAAACTTGAAAAAGGAAAAGTGTATGTGTGTGGCAGTACTGCAAAACCGGCAACAGGAATCCTGAGTCTCCCTCTGGGTTGTAATGGGGAATATCACCATGACAGGCGTCTGAGGTAGTGTTCTGAGTCCTTCTCCCATTCGGTACAGCGCCTCCACCCCATCAGGATCCCTACGGCAGCAGGGGGAAGTATCTGATGGGGAACTCCTTCTTGGTGCATCCTTCTGCTGAATAACTCCACACTCACACAGAAGGGATCTTTTGAACCAGGGCATCTTTAATGTCATCTCCTCTGGCAGACTGCCCATCATATTGGATGTACTTAGCCCAGCATTTCCATGAGGTACTCCATTCAGAAGGTTCCTCCTCTATTGAGTTGCTCTCCACCTCTCCCCCAAGGGAGACCACCAGCTGTGCCAGGTCCCTGGACACAGTGTGTATTCAGCTTGCTTCTCTAACAGACAAAAAATAGTAGTGAAAGAGCAGAGCACTTCCAAAAATAATAAAGAGGGCTAGATGCAAAAAATGAGTTTATTTATTAGGCATAATAGCCAAAAAAGGACAGACACACTAAATTTAAAAACTCTGACGCGTTTCCCGCCGTGGAGGCGCTTTATCAAAGAGTACTACTGCTCCATGGGAGTCGGGTTATATAATGGTCAGAGGCTAATGCACGCCCACAATAAGGTCAATGTAAATGGTATAAGCTGAAGGGTATGAGTAATCAATTGAATCCTCCGCCCTGCAAAATCTACCCCTAGAAGAGCGTCCAAAGCCTCTGAGCATCACACAAGTCCAATGGAGTTTAACAATAAACAACAATTAACATATTAACCAATCATCAAAGTGGAAGACTAATATCCCAACAAAACAATACTATATAACATGTAGTCAAAGAAAAATAAGTATGTCTAATGACAGATAAAAGCTATATCTAAGTTTATACAATAGTGTAATATATGTATATGTGATAAATTATTGATATTATCCCTTAATGTTTAAATGTGGTCTAATGTGAATGTGATATAATATGTGAAAAAATAATAAAGAATAAGTGAATATAAATGTGCAAATAACCCAAAAATATATTATGAAAATAATATTAGTCTTACCAATAAATGTGTAAAATAAATGCAATAAAAACAAGAAAAAAGTATAATAAAAAACCCCAATTAAAATGTAATATATTATTTGATAGTCACCAATGTATATAATGAAATAACAAATTTCATGTCCTAAGTTGATATCAGTGTTAAATATAAGAAAAATAATCTGAAATATAAATATAATAATAGATGTATAGTATATGTATATATATTGAATGTATGTATAGTATTTAAACAGATGTTTAGATCAAAAATCACATAAACATAAATGAAGATCATAATATGGAGACAATTCATAAGTGTAATTTGCAAACACAAAAAATAGAAGGATATGGCTACAATTAGTCATATAAACAGAATATCCAAATATAATGATAAATTAAACATAAACATAATATTAGAAACAAATCTTCAAGGAAATATATAAAATAAAGGATAAATATCTTACTACATAAATAAACCAATTGAAAAAGTTAAACAAAAATAATAGATGGAAACTGTTACATAAGTATATTGTTTATAAAAAATGCTTCAATTCCCAATCAATATTTATGCCAGAGGGTTGCATTGTATCTAAGCTGTACATCCAGAACATTTCCCTCCTATTCAACATGCCCAATCTATCACCTCCCTGAATTGGGGCATGTATATGATCAATACCTGAGAATGTGAAGTTTTTTATAGTCCCCTTTGGGCAAATTGAAAAATGTCTCGAGACCGGATGAGATTGGTCTTTTTTGATAATTGCACGGATATGTTCCATAATTCTGATTTTGAGGGGTCGTTTAGTGCGACCCACATATCCCTTCTCACACCCACATCTTAGAAGATATACAGTGTAACTGGAGTTACAATTGATGAAGGTGTGTATGGTATGTTCTCTTTTGGGGTTTGTGCAAATAACTTTTTTTCTTTTTTTCGCAAACTTGCATACCCCACAGTGTCCACATGAGAAAAACCCTTTGGGTATATTTTGTATCTTACTTTTGTTAATCCTGGAATCAAACAGGCTAGGGGAAAGGAATGTGCCCAACGATTTGGCCTTTCTAAATACAAGTTTTGGTTTATTAACAAGAACAGACAGACTGGACTGCTGCAGACACTTCACTTAGGAGCATAAGAAGAACCAGACAGACTAACTTTAGGCAGTGCTGTGTCTTATATAGACTCCAGAAAAGACCCACCTCTATGTCACTAACAGTGGACACAAAGCATGTTGTCACTTCCTTTGCTACATATGACACTTCACCAGGGTGTGAGGGCAAACCTCCATGATTGTTACTTGCAGCCCGGCCTTCTTTCCAGGATTTACTGCCAGCATGAGAGAGATCTGTACACCAATTTTACACATGACTATATATATTTACGGTAGTGCCAGATTTCACTTGCCACAGCACTAGATTGCACCCACAGCAGCAGATTGCACCCAAAACACTTGCCACACAGCACCAGTTACAACACCACAGCACTTGCCTTAGCATTGGATGTATCCACATCATTCACCAGATATAATTCCACATTTTCCGCTCTCCCGTTTTTCTGAGTGCTTATTTGCTTTCCCTTGTTTTTCCCTGTCTGCTTCTCCTTGTTTTTTCAACAACACACAAGACAAAGCGCAGGGTTTTTTCTATCATGTGCTCCCTCTCTCTCCCCATCTTTCTTTTTCCATCCATAGTAGCATCATGATCCTTTGTATCTCTTTTGCTGTATCTATTTTACTTTTACTCTCTCTCGCTGCTCTCTTACTCTCACCCTGCCCCTGTCTTGCTTTTACCATAATATTTCTCCTTTCTCACACTCTATTCAGCTCAGCTTAATAAATAGCCACCATGATGCATGTGGTGGCACTGGCACCCAGCGAAACGTTGTGTTGTCTTTGTACCCTAATTTTCAAATTGTTGCCAATTCCAAATGCTGCCCTGAGGCAGCAAACTACTGTGGTCTGTGGATTATTGGATTCAGATTTCAGAACTAATTGCAGGCTACTCTGCAGAGTGCAGGGGCCCCCCTTCTTTTGCTATTGTTCACTTTCCTCACTTGGGGGTTCGTGGAGTTCGGGTGATTCTGGTTATCATGAAAATCCCAAGAGATTAAAGAAGTACCCTGGGGTTTCGAGGTACATAAGAACATAAAGGGAATAAAGCACAGATTGTCTCCACTGTACCCTGAAAGAAACACTCCTGTAAGTGCATTCAGTCCACACTGGGGAAGTTGGAATAAGGGGTTAACATCAAACATCAGTAGTACTGCGCAATGGTGTACCCTTTTATCAATTTCAGGTGTATTGAAGAACAGTAACAGGAAAGAAACATCACAGCCATCTACTTCAAGTTTTGGACTTTGAAACACTCTTCAGAGACTGGTTTTGTTTCCCATGGACACAGTGACTCTTTAAGCGCCAGATATCCCAATTTCACCTTCACAGTTTTGTATGCAAATTGAGGTAATTTGCATTGTGGGAAGCCTACGGCAGCTTTGGCCTCTTGTTAATCACAATTGGTATAATTATTCACGTATAGTTAACACTTTAATAGGTTTAACGCTATAGTTAGAGTATTCACTTTATTTTATTCTGCTTCTCCTTGTTTTTTCAACAACACGCAAGACACAATGCAGGGTTTTTTCTATCATGTGCTCCCTCTCTCTCCCCATCTTTCTTTTTCCATCCATATAACAAAAAGGGGGAGAGGAGGCAGAGCACTACAACAGGTATCCAACAAATAAATGATCAGGAAAGTGTGCATCTGTTGCAGGGTACATGCAACTACACATGCGGGTTTCTTGACAAGGCTTATTTATTTAGCCTTAAAAGATATACAGCACACAAAACAAAAATAGCTTTTCATCAGCAACAAAAGAAAAATTGCTTTTCTTCAGCAGACAAACAAAAACAGTTTCTCTTTAGCAGACAGTGTATAAATCAGGCAGTTACCCTTTTCTATGCAGGGGACAGACAGTTCACAATTCATCTACTTTGCTAATCAGACCTTGTATCAGGAAATCTCTTCAGCAGCTTACTCCTCTCTCCTCAACAGCCAGGCTCCATGTGTCTACAGCCTGGGTTTTAACACACCTTGATTAGGCAGCTGGGATCCAACTAATTGTCCTGAGGTTCCCAGCTGAAGTTAACCTAGTCAGTGTTGCACTGCAAACTAGATATATGTTTTCCAGGCATATAACTTGTGGCTTTTATTTACCCTGTCACATTCCTCCCCTGTTAGTGTGTGGCTGGGACTACGCATGGCTGAAGCCTGACCATCCACCCCTTCTCTAGAAAAGAAGTCAGCATTTGCGTTCTCTTTTCCCGGCCTATGCTGAATCTCAAATGAGAAGGGTTGGAGGGCCATATACCACCTAGTCAATCTAGCATTGGAATCCTTAATGCTATTTAACCACTTCAGTGGAGCATGATCCGTCACCAAAGTAAAATGGACTCCTGCCAGGTAATGCCTCAAAGCCTCGATTGCCCACTTTACTGCGAGGCACTCTTTCTCAATCACTGAGTAGTTTTTTTCCCTTGGGAACAATTTCCTACTCAGGAAAAGGATAGGATGTTCAACTCCCTCAAACTGTTGTGACAACACTGCCCCTAGCCCTATCTCTGATGCATCTGTTTGCACTATAAAAGGGCTATTGAAGTCTGGGCTTCTAAGGATGGGACCCTCTAATAGACACCTTTTTATGTCCTCAAAGGCTCTCTGACAATCCCTTGACCACACCACTTGTGTAGGGGCACACTTTTTTGTGAGGTCCGTTAAAGGGGCTGCCACTTCCAAGTAGTTGGGGATGAACCGCCGGTAGTACCCTGCTAAACCCAGCAGTGAGCGTACCTGCGTTTTTGTTTGGGGGGTTGGAACTTCTTTCAGGGCAACTACCTTGTCGGCTAGTGGCCTTACTTTTCCACCTCCCACTGCATACCTTAAGTATTTGGTTTCCGCCTTACCCAGGGCACATTTCTTAGGGTTGGCTGTGAGCCCTGCCTCTCTTAGAGATTTGAGCACCGCTTTCAGCCTATTTAGATGGGCCCGCCAGTGTTTACTATAAATGACAATGTCATCTAGGTAGGCTGCGGCATAATTCCTATGGGGCATCAGTACCTTATCATTGAGTCTCTGAAATGTGGCTGGGGCTCTATGCAGTCCAAATGGCATTGTCACAAACTGGTATAAACCCATGGGAGTGGCAAAGGCTGTTTTGCATTTGGACTTTTCCTCTAAGGGTATTTGCCAGTATCCTTTTGTCAAGTCCAATGTGGATATATATTCCGCGTTACCAAGGGCGTCAATTAATTCGTCCACCCTTGGCATCGGATATGCGTCAAACTTGGATACCGCATTGACCTTTCGGAGGTACACACAAAATCTTACCTTCCCATTGGGTTTAGGGACCATAATTAGTGGACTACACCACTCACTGCATGATTCCTCAATCACACCTAAGTGTAACATTTCTTGTACCTCCTTCTCTACCAGAGCCCTACGACTTTCAGGCAACCTATAAGGACGGGAACGTACTTTTACCCCAGGTGCTGTCTCGATTGCATGGGAAATTAAGTTAGTTTGTCCTGGTAAGTCAGAAAAAAACATCCTGGAATTGTGTAATTATTGCTAACAAGTCCCCTTTTTGTTCAGAGGACAACTGTTTACCCATTGGGATTTTATCGTCACTCACGATGTTCTCCCGTGGAGGCTGAGGACCCAAGTCCGTTTCCTCCTCCACCGGGTGGATGAATAGAAACCGCTGCATCTTCCAGGGTTTCAGCAAGTTCACATGGTAAATTTGTTTACCCTTCCTGGACCCTGGTTGAGCGATCTCGTAATCCACATCACCCGTACGGCGGAGTACTTCGAATGGGCCCTGCCATTTGGCCAGGAGTTTACTCTCGCAACTGGGTAACAATAACATCACCTGGTCTCCCGGGTGAAACACTCTCATGCGAGCATTCTGATTGTAATGTCTGTCCTGACTGTCCTGGGCTGATCTAAGATTCTCCCTGGCAAAATGGCCGACCACATCTAGGCGCTTCCTAAGGTCTAGTACATATTGCTGGGTATTCTTAGAAGGGGACTGCTGTTCCTCCCAGGACTCCTATAGGAGGTCTAGGATACCCCGGGGTTGGCGGCCATAGAGCAATTCAAATGGAGAGAATCCCGTGGAGGCCTGGGGAACTTCCCGCACTGCAAACAGCAGAAAGGAGAGAAGTTCATCCCAGGCTCTCTTCTCTGAATCTACAAATTTTCCTCAGCATCCCTTTTAGAGTTCGGTTAAATCTTTCCACCAATCTGTCAGTCTGTGTATGGTAGACCGATGTCCGAACAGACTTGACCTCTAGTAACTTTAACACATCCTGCATCAGTTTAGCCATGGAATTTGTACCTTGGTCTGTCAACATCACCTGGGGAAGTCCAACTCGTGAGAACAGTTCCAACAACTTGTTGGCTACTTGCTTCGCCGTTGCTGTTCTCAGGGGGAACGCCTCAGGATACCTTGTTGCATAGTCAACTATTACAAGGATAAACCTGTGTCCTTTCGCAGAAGGTTCTAGAGGTCCTACCAAGTCTACCCCAATCCTCTCAAAGGGAACTGACACCAAGGGTAGAGGAACCAAAGGGGCTGTTTTTGGTCCTTTTGTACTAGTTAGCTGGCACATAGCTTAGCAATATCACTATGCATCCCTGGCCAATAGAATCGGGATGAAATACGGTCCAATGTTTTATCCCTGCCAGGTGACCACCCCAAGGGACAGTATGGGCTAGAGTGAACACAGATTTAACAAACGCCTTGGGAACCAATATCTGTCTGGTGACCTCCCCTGTTTGTGTCTGCCTATGCACCCTATATAGGATATCCTTTGATACCTCAAAATGGGGGAATACTATCACCCCCTGTGCATCTAAAATCTGTTCATCAATTTTCACCACCTTGTCATACTGTCTAGCAAGGACTGGGTCTTCCCTTTGCTCCTGGCGAAAGTCAGTGAGGTACAGGTCTGGTAAATCTCCAGGGCCAATATCCCCCTCCCTTTGGCCATCCCCAGCCATCACTTGTGACCTCTGACTACTAGAATGGTCACCTTGAAACCCAGATTTCGCAACCAGTCCTGTTTGTCCAAGCGTCTTTGCTTCCGAGTCTTTTGAACCCGGTGTCTACTGGGAAAAAGGTCTGCCGAGAAGGGGAACAGTTTGCCAGGGTTCTCCTGAGCCCTAGAAGGAGGCTCCTCGTGAAAGACTGGGGCCATTAAGTCCGAAAAGAAAGGCCAGTCCCGACCGAGCACAACGGGGGCAGGGAGCCAAGGAGCGACTCCTACATCGAGGTAAGCCTCCTGACCTTTTACCTGTAGCCGGATTTTGGCCGTCGGATAGTGTTTTACATCGCCGTGTATACATTCTATGCTCCATGGGGAGTCAAAAGAACACACGTTAGGCGGTAACAGTTCCTGGAGGACCAGAGTTTTCCCAGAGCCCGAATCTACAAGGGCCTGAACGGTTTTTCCCCCAATCAGGGCTGGAAGTAGCCAGGGCTTGTAATTTTCCCCAGTAAAAGCTGAGGCGACGGTTCTGCTGAATGAGCAATCCATCTGTGGACAGTCCACATATCGGTGGCCTTGTTCTCCGCAGGCAGAACATGGAGAGGGTTCCCTCGCAGGAGGGGCCTGTGGATAGTGCTCTGCTGGACCTGTTACTGGAGACCAGGCATCTGGTGGGTCCTGTGGGTGACGTCCTCGGAAGTTCCTCTCATTTTGCGACGAGCCAACATCCGGAAGGAGATGAGGGTCTCTGCGGGGACCAGCATTTGGACTCTGTCCTTGCTGGAACGACTGCTCCTTCCGTTGGACTTGGCGGTTCCGTGACGGGCCATAGGTTCCCCATTGATCCGACCTCCCTCTTTGGGCATCCGCAAGTGCTGGTGGAGTCGGGTCCAGGACACTCGCCTGCTGCTCAGCCCCAAGGAAGTTCTCCACGAGTCGGACCGCCAAAGCTAGGGTTTCAGCAGCGTGGCGTTTTACCCACGAGCGTGCGGAAGGGGGTATTATTTGTAGAAATTGTTCCAAAACCACCTGCTCCAGAATTGCCTCCTTAGTGCACTCCTCGGGTTGTATCCAGTGTGTACACAAGTCCAATAATCGCTGAGCGAGGACCCAGGGTCTCATCTTAGCGGTGTACTTCATGTTCCGGAACTGCTGCCGGTAGGTCTCTGGGGTCAGACCTAAGCGATCCAGTGTGGCGGCTTTTACTTGGCGGTAGTCCATTGCCTGATCTTCTGGGAGACCCTGATATGAGGCCTGGGGTTCTCCTATGAGGAGCGGGGCCAAAGCAGTTGCCCAGCGATCTGTAGCCCAGCCCTGAGCTTCGGCAACTCTTTCAAAAGTCAGTAAAAAAGCCTCTGGATCCTCGTTCGGAGCCATTTTCCTCAGGAGTATCGGGAATCTGCTTGCAAGTTCTGGACTGGCAGACCCCTGGAATTGGGTCAGCAGCTTGGCCATTCGCTCCTCCTGTGCTGCCTGCTGCTGGGTTAGGAGCTGGGTTTGCTGCTGCAAAAGTCTTTCATCTCTCTCTGCTTGCAGCCGGGCCTGCTCCTGCATTAACTGTCCCTGCTGTTTGGTCTGCTCGCATAAAAACTCTTAAAAAAATTCTTCCATTTTTTTCATTCTTGTGTGTATGTATGGCCCTTTAACTGCAGGGGCCTTTCAAATCTCACTTCTTGACACCATATGTTGCAGGGTACATGCAACTACACACACGGGTTTCTTGACAAGGCTTATTTATTTAGCCTTAAAAGATATACAGCACACAAAATAAAAATAGCTTTTCATCAGCAACAAAAGAAAAATGGCTTTTCTTCAGCAGACAAACAAAAACAGTTTCTCTTTAGCAGACAGTGTATAAATCAGGCAGTTACCCTTTTCTATGCAGGGGACAGACAGTTCACAATTCATCTACTTTGCTAATCAGACCTTGTATCAGGAAATCTCTTCAGCAGCTTACTCCTCCTCAACAGCCAGGCTCCATGTGTCTACAGCCTGGGTTTTAACACACCTTGATTAGGCAGCTGGGATCCAACTAATTGTCCTGAGGTTCCCAGCTGAAGTTAACCTAGTCAGTGCTGCACTGCAGACTAGACATAGGTTTTCCAGGCATATAACTGGTGGCTTTTATTTACCCTGTCACAGCATCCCATAAAAAAATAGTTATTTAATGGTCATGTAGAAAAAAGAGGCCAGAAAGCCCTACCAACGTTTCACGCTACACAGATAAAGCGCTCTGTGTAGCGTGAAAAGTTGGTAGGGCTTTCTGGCCCTCTTTTTTCTACATGACCATTAAATAACTATTTTTTTATGGGACACACACTCTCCTGATCATTTATTTGTTGGATACCTGTTGTAGTGCTCTGCCTCCTCTCCTCCTTTTTGTCACATCGATTCATCGGACGGATGCACACGTGAGGACCCCCACTTCAGGATTACATGGACGCTGCAGCCTCATAAGTGGGTAACTTGCCTGCTACATGTTTTCCCAATTATGGATCTCAGGACTTTAGGTACTTTTAGGGTACTTTAAATGTTTATGATTCCTGGTGTGGTTGTGTATACTTACCTACGTGGGTGGGGAGTTCACTATCTAGGAATACGTACCCAGTACCTGTCTTCAATCAAGCATTTATTTGGGGGTCCCTATACAAGTACCTTTCATTATTCCTCATTACTCTTCTCCTGGCTTTGGTCTTAGCATTACGTATTGACCTTTATTTTTCCATCCATAGTAGCATCATGCTCCTTTGTCTCTCTTTTGCTGTATCTATTTTGCTTTTACTCTCTCTCGCTGCAATCTCACTCTCACCCTGCCCCTGTCTTGCTTTTTCCATAATATTTCTCCATTCTCTCAGAATCTTTCTCACACTCTATTCAGCTCAGCTTAATAAATAGCCACCATGATTCATGTGGTGGCACTGGCTCCCAGCAAAACGTTGTGTTGTCTTTGTACCCAAATTTTCAAATTGTTGCCAATTCCAAATGCTACCTCCTGCCCCCTGAGGCAGCAAAACTACTGTGGTCTGTGGATTATTGGATTCAGATTTCAGAATTAATTGCAGTCTACTCTGCAGAGTGCTGGGGCCGCTGGAGCCTATTGAGCAGAGAGAGTGCTGCTGCTTGCGTCTTCACTCTTCAGCAGACTCTCTGAACTGTGAGCCTGCACAAATTGACGACGAGTTAGAGGAGGCGGGAGCATGATGGGCGGGAGGCCGCGTGATGAGTGTGGAGGTTAGAGTCGGACCATGATTGGTCTGACTCAGGGACTGGGTCATCAAGGGACGGCGTCGGCTCTCTCATTGGTAACGCTCAGCTACCAATGATGAGTGGACTTGTTGGCACCGGCGCCACCGCAGCTCAATGGCGGGCCCAGCCGCGGCACAGATTGGTCCCGATTTGGGAGTGAGGCGGCTCTCATTGGTAGGTAGTACCAATGGTAGGTAGACTCCTCCCGGAGTCTGTTTTTGGTGTTTATAGCATCGTTAACGTACTGTACGGCGCCATAAACGCCAAAAACAGTCCGGGACTGCGAGTGATCCTGGGGGGGGGGGAGGGGGGCAAGCGCCCTCCCTTGCCCCCTCCTGCGGACGCCCATGGGTGGGGCCTCTTCCCAGGGAGGATATCTTAGAAATTGGCCAATTGGCAGTAGATGATTCCTATCAAAGGATTTAAATAACCCAGGTCCTTTTTCAGGTTTCACCCTACACAGGGCAATCCATTTAATTTAGTATTACATAGGGATCGGATTTCTCTCGATTTACTATTTTATGTTTTGCAGGTACTGTACGCCTAAATTCCTAATGAGGACCCTGTCATCCACTTTTAGCTCCAAGCTCTGTACTTGTTGGTGATAACGCCCTCTGTTCCATTTGTTGATAGAGTCAGCAGAATTAATAGCCAGTTTATAAGCCTTGTGTAATTGTTCCTTAAGTCTTTGTACATACTGTGTGTACGTATTAGGGCATTACCAAAACACAGGTCCACTGGCATACTTGCCTCATGCCCAAACATCAGGTAGTATAGGTAGGGATTAGTGGGGAGAGAAAGGGAGGGAAGAGTGAGGGAAAGAAGGGAGGTAATAGTGAGGGAGAGAAGGGGGGAAGAGGGAGGGAGAAAAGGGAGAGAAGAGTGAGGGAGGGAAAAGTGAGTGGGATAAGGGGAGGGAAGAGTGAGGGAGGGAAGGGGGGGCAAGAGTGAGGGAGGGAAGGGGGGCAAGAGTGAGGGAGGGAAGGGGGGGAGAAAATGGAGAAGAGTGAGGGGGAGAGAAGGTGGAAGTGTGAGGGGGAAGAGTGTGGGGGGAGAGAAGGGGAAGAGTGAGAGAGAGGGGAGGTAGGGGAGTGAGAGAGAGGAAGAGAGAGAAGGAGAAGAGTGTAAAATGGGAAAGTGAAAGAGTGCATTGTACGGGTCACAGGCAGGTTTCACGGGCAGGCGGCAAGTAGACCGGTCACTGGCAGAGGTCAGAGGCAGGTGGCAAGGCAGCATCGTTGGTGTCACAAGTGGAATAGGTAGGGAATATCCTGTTGTTTCATCATTGCACACTTAGTACGCATGTACTAAGTCAGGGCTGCGCAAACTGGGGGGCGCGAGATTATCTGCGGGGTGCGCAGGGTTTACAGAGGCTCCACGTGGTTCCCGAAGGCCTCTGTAAAATTCACTTACCTTGGTTCAGATGGCTTCTGGAGTCAAATGACGTCGCGGGGTCATGTGACATCACGTTGCTATGGCAACGTGACGTCATGACGCCCAGAACACCGGAACCAAGGCAAGGGGGGGGGGCACAGAGAGGGGGGCAGCCGCAGGGGAGTGCAGGAGATAAAGATTGCGCGTCCCTGTACTAAGTGATGTACAGTATATATTGGTTGCACTTTCCTTTCTTTCTGGTATCCAAAGTTCCTAGCATGTAAAGAAGGGTTGAACCTTTCAGGCTGAGGATCTCCTAGTGGGTGATAGGGTGTCGGCTTGGATTTTCTAATACCACATAAGTGCAACAACTCTTTAATAAGAGTTACAACCTCTAAGGTAATTTAGGGGTTACTAGCCAGTAGGTAGTTTTTAATTTTAATGTTAGTGCCAATGAAGACGAGGATGAGGATGAAGGTGGCCTTTGTCTGCTAGGGGTAAGTACAACTTTTATTTATTGTAGGGTTGCTGCCTACTGATTGTTTTTGAAATGGGCAAAGGTGCTATTATTATGCATATATGGCTAATAGGGCTTTAGCCCATTAGTGTGTGTGGTGGGGAGGGGGGTTGTTGGGGGCAGAGTAGTGCCCAGGGGTGGGTAGTCGGGTACCCATTGATTGCCAATGTTGTTATCTGTGTCCCCCGTTGCTGGCATTGGTAACCACAGGGGCAATCAATGGGGGTATTGTCCAGAGTTTTTTTTAAAATTTAATTAATTAATTTAATTGTGTATTTTTTGTTTTCTGCATCACAAATGGGCATTAGCGCTATTAGCCATTTGGCTACTAGTGCTTTTGCCATTTGTGTGTGGTCACAGATGTAAAGAGGGGGGAGGATGGTGGCAGTTGCCCCAGGGTGGGTGGTTAAGCCTCCCAGGTGGGTAGTGGGAAGGGTTAACCTCTTAATTATCTTAGCAATAGTTACTGCTTAGGTAAATAAGGAATTAACCCCTCCTGCAAACCTCGTGGGAGGCCTAACCATCCACCCTGGGGCAACTACAGTACAACCATCACCCACCCCATTAAAACACTAGATTCCCCATTAAAACACTAGTAGCTCCTTAATTACCTTATCAGTAGTAACTACTAAGGTAATGAAGGGGTTACTGATCTTTTAATGGTTTGTCATCAGCCCTTTCTTTATTTAATGATGGTAAGGATGAAGAGGAAGAGGAGGATGGCCTTCATCCTGGCAGGGGTAAGTAAAAATGTATTAATGTCATTTGTATTTTACTGTATGTTTAAATGGTAAAAGCGATAATAGCCATATTTGGCTACTGGGGCATTTGCCAATTCCTGTTTGTGTGTGTGTGTGTGTGTGGGGGGGGGGGGAGCTGGGGTTAAAGGGGTAGTTGTCCCAGGGTGGATGGTTAGGCCTCCAAGGTGGGTAGTGGGAGGGGATAACCCTTAATTACCTTAGCGGTTACTACCACTAAGGTAATTAAGGGATTAACCTCTCCCGCAACCATCCCGGGAGGCATAACCACCCACCCTGGGCCAACTTCCCCCTTCACCCAACCCCTCTACCCCCAACAAACTGGGTACTTCGGTTCAACTCCTTCATTGCCTTAGCGGCTAGCCACTAAGGTAATGAAGCTACTTTAATTATTATTTTTATCACATAGTATAGAAGCAGGAGGCCTCCGGAGCTGAAACACATTAATTTCATATTAGGGAAACCCCTGCTTCCCATGTTACAAGCCCCAGTATTGGGGTGACGGTATCTCCGGCACGTTTAAATGTCCTGGTCACGTAGGCCGTGACGCAAGAGAATTCAACTTGCAAAATGATACCGGCACCCCATACTGGGGCTTGAACTTGGAAAGCAAGGGGGCCCCGGAGCTGAAATGTATGCGGTTCAATTCTGTAGACCTCCTGCTTCAATGTTATCTAATTAAAATAAAAGCCTGTAAGAGATGCGCAGGGAGAGGGACCACTTCTGTCTGCTCTCACTGAGCAGCTCTTCGAGATGGGTGCAGCCCGGTAGGATTAACACAGCGGGAGACCCATTCAGAAGCAGGGACCCGCGCTGTGTTAATCCTGATGGGCAATTAGTCTGCAATGGGGACTCAGTGGTCTGGCCATGGACAGGCAGCCTTTCATCTGCAATTTCCTTGTGGAATAATGCAAAATACATCTGACTGCATCTGTAGGTAATCATGCAGTTTGTCGACCACTGTCAACTTTAAGGCCAGAAACTCGAGTTTATGTACTGGGTAGTTTCTTTCTGAAGGGGCTAGCCCTTTACTCACAAATGCTCAGGGCTGGAGTTCATCTGAATATTAATGATATAGCACAGTCTGGCATCTACATGCAAGGCTTTTGTGGATCAGCAAATGTAAGTACGAGTGTATTGTTGAGACGAGCCTTGATGTTTTTGCAAGCTTCTTCACACTTGGGGGGTCCATCTATCTCCAAAAAGCTCATTAGTTTTAAAATAGTCATGGCTGATTGCACTTGGGGCCAAACTGCATCCTCGAGACAGGGGATAAGCTTTGGTCAGTTGGGTCAGCGGTTGTACTATGGTTGAGAAGTTGTCCCAAATCACTGGTAATGCCCATAAAACCTAAGAAGTATCATTTTTCAGTTAATTGCCAACCCCAGCTTGTAACCCCAACAATGCTGCCTTGCCACCTGCCTCTGACCTCTGTCCGTGACCGGACTACTTACCGCCTGCCATTGATACCTGCCTGTGACCCGTACAATGCCCTATTTCACTCTCCCATTTTACGCTCTTCCCCCTCTCTCAATCTTCCTCTCTCTCACTCCCCTACCTCCCCTTTCTCTCACTCTTCCCCTTCTGTCCCCCCACACTCTTCCCCCTCACACTTCCACCTTCTCTCCCCCTCACTCTTCTCCACTTTCTCCCCCCTTCCCTCTCTTACTCTTGCCCCCCTTCCCTCCCTCACTCTTGCCCCCCCTTCTCTCCCTCCCCTTATCCCACTCACTTTTCCCTCCCTTTCTCTCCCTCACTCTTCCCTCCCTTCTCACCCTCACTCTTCCCTCCCCTTTTCTCCCTCACTCTTCCCTCACCTTCTCTCCCTCACTCTTCCCACCCCTTCTCTCCCTCCCCTTCTCTCCCTCACTCTTCCCTCCCCTACTCTCCCCCACTCTTCTCTCCCTTTCTCTCCTTCACCCTTTCCTTCACCCTATCCCTCCATTTCCCTCCCTCACTCTTCTCACCCCTCTCCCTCACTCTTCCCTCCCCTACTTTCCCACACTCTTCCCTCCCCTACTCTCCCTCACTCTTCCCTCCCTTTCTCTCTCTCACTCTTCCCATCCATTCTTTCTCACACTCTTCCCTGCCCTTCTCTCCCTCACTCTTCCCTTCCCTACTCTCCCTCACTCTTCCCTCCCTCTCTCTCCTTCACACTTCCCTCCCCTATTCTACGTCCTCTTCTCTCCCTCACTCTTCCCCCCTTCTCTCCCTCACGTTTCCCTTCCTTTCTCTCCCTCCCTCTTCTCCCCTTCTCTCCCTCACTCTTCCCTCCCTTTCTCTCCTTCACACTTCCCTCCCCTACTCTACCCCCCTTCTCTCCCTCACTCTTCCCTCCCTTTCTCTCCTTCACATTTCCCTCCCCTACTCTACCCCCCCTTCTCTCCCTCACTTTTCCATCCCATTCACTCCCTCACTCTTCCCTCCACTTATCTCCTTCACACTTCCCTCCCCTACTCTCCCTCACTTTCTCTCCCTCACTCTTCCCTCCCCTTCTCTCCCTCACTCTTCCCTCCCCTTCTCTCCCTCACTTTTCCCTCCCCTTCTCTCCCTCACTCTTCCCTCCCTTTGTCTCCCTCACTCTTCCCTCCCTTTGTCTCCCTCACTCTTCCCTCCCCTACTCTCCCTCACTCTTCCCTCCCTTTTTCTCCCTCACTCTTCCCTCCCTCACTCTTCCCTCCCTTTCTCTCCCTCACTCTTCCCTCCCTTTCTCTCCCTCACTCTTCCCTCCCTTTCTCTCCCTCACTCTTCCCTCCCCTTCTCTCTCACTCTTCCCACCCCTTCTCTCCCTCACTCTTCCCTCCCCTACTCTTCCCTCCCTTTCTCTCCCTCACTTTCCCCTCCTCTTCTATTCCAACCCATCACTGGCCTTTGACAGTTGTGCCAGCTTCCCCCCCCCCCCCTGTCTGCGGCCCTGATACACTCCATGGACCTTATACTAATTAGAAAGGAAACGATTGAAATATCATAACCCATGTCCAAAATGTTTCTGTTGTGTAATGCATTTCTAAGATCATTACATTTTCCGCCCACTAAGAGCATTGAAGCCTAGTTAACATTAATCTGTAAATTATATGAACACATAACAAATTGTTTTAAACTGAAGCTGTAACTGAATGTTTATATACAGTACATATTATAGATTAAGGGGAACATGTGTCAATGCCAAAGTTGAATTCTTGGGGGGTGGGGGGGGGGGCAGGATTGAATGCAATGGGATTTTTTCTTAGATACTTAGATACTTAGGCAGACAACTTCATTATGTAACAAGGATGCTTGTTCTCATGAGAATTGTTTTCTTGTCCATTGTGATACTCTCCCTATGGCAAGGATTTGTTTTACCAGCCAATAATGCCCAAGTTCTTGTAGGCCCAATAAGTGCCATCGTGTTGTCTTTTCTTCAAGTTCTTTGTCAATCTCTCTACTGACTTTATAAGTCTCATTGGAACTTCTAGGATATACAAAGGGCCTTATTGTCCGAAAATCCCTGTTGAGTTTAATGGGGATATTTTTGCAGAAAATGGGCCGGACAGCTTCTTTGGAATATAAGAACAAGGCCCAATGTTACAAAGCTTAGTCTCATTTTAGCTGCACTTAGCTACCCTTAAGAAGCAGGAGTGGGGCAGTGACTGGGGCAGGCAGCTTTCTCTTGACTTGTAAAAACATCTAAGTGATCGATTAGGAAGAAAGGTGTTACACAGATATATGAAGAAATCTCCCCCCCCCCTCCAGGAATTTCCAAGGTATATCCTATACATATGTAACGGCTGGACCCCCCTTGTCTGACCCACCCAATCTCACATTGGCCCGTGTGGTCTAACCGGTCCCCATTACAAGGTCGTGTGTGGTGGTGCACCTGCAAGTAACAGGACTCCTGAGTCTCCCGCTTGATGGTATTAGGGGATGTCATCAGGACAGGTAGCTGAGGTAGTGGGTGCGAGTCCAACTTACTTCACGTGCAGCGCCTCCACCTCATCAGGATCTATGCTTCCGCAGGGAGATGGTCCTGGTGAGGAACTCCTTCTCGGTGGTGACTGCCACTGTTGAGTAATCTCACACTCACACAGTGGGGGTTTCTTTGAACAAGGCATCTTTATTATAGACTTGGATGTAGCAGACTGCCCTATGCAGCTGCCGGCTCTAGCCGTACATCTTTCCGTGCTGTCCCTTTGCCAGGTACGCCCTCCCGTATTGAAGTGGGATTCCCTTTCTCCTAGGGAGATCACCACTGCGCCAGGTCCCTGGACACAGTGTGGCTTAGACAGACTTGATTGGTCACTCTGCTACCACTAGTTACAGCACTAGGGTCACAAAAGTATTCCTCCAATCCCTTATGCAGGAAGATACATTCTACCAGATGCTTCTCTGCCAACCTTGCAACACTTTTCAACAACACTAACTGACAGTGTTGTGCCCTTTATACCTCAGGGGGCAGGCGCATCTCTGATGTCACTATCCAGGGACTCAGAGCATACAGCCACTCCCTTCCTTACACAGGGCACCACACCAGGGTGTGAGGGAAAACCTCCATAACTACTGCTGGCAGGCCTGTACTTACCAGGACTTACTGCCAACAGGGAAGATGTATGCAGTCATTATTATGCATGGCTACATACTCCCCCTGGTTAATACCCACCGTCCCGGCTGGGACCTAAATTTGGTGTACCTTGCGCCAGGAAACACTGCAAAAGAACACACAAATAACATGGCAAACATCATCACATTGACATAATAATGCAAGCCCATCGCACTCACTGACCAGCAGGGAGCGCTAAAGAAAACAGCAGACCACTCTATTGGTTAATCAATAATAATGTCTAGGATCTGGCTTCTTCACCTCCCGCCCCACAGCATCATGCACAGTCACGCTGTATTCCTGTGATAGCCCTCGCTCATTGCAATACACCACTTTGTGCATGTACACACTGTGTCCTATCTTCCAGACCTGCATAAGTTGAGCTACCCTCTGCTCGGCCTGCATCCCTTTAATGGCTCCCCCTTTCTCTATGATATAGTGTTGGATATCATTTTTGAGCCATCTCTCCCTATTCTCCTCTATCTCTCTCATTAGAGGTTCCGGGACATACGGGTAATCAAGCCCATGCGACCTTCTGTATTTGGCCGCAACAGCCCGTTCAGCTCTGCAAACCCTGGTCAAGCTACTTTGGCCAGCCGCCCCGGGCAGCACCCATGACAGGGGCTCATCGGTCTCTACCGGGTCATCCAACCCTGCGGACCCCTTAGGGATAATAAGGCCTGCCTGGATACGATCCCACCTTACCCTTAGGGCCCTAAGGTATGCCTCGTCGTCAAAGTCACCGGCAGCCCACCAGTGATCAACCACCCCCTCCCTCTCTAAGATAAATCGGGTGCGGTCGAACCAGGATACATACCCCTCGTACAACGGGGCCCACCACCTAGTCTCCTTCCGTTCTTCGGAGCTAGGGTCTATAGACTCTTCTATGGACTCCTCATCAGGCCCACCAGAAGATACCCCGGACGTACCCTCAGATCGCTCGACAACTCCTTGATACTGGGAGGTGTTTCTTACTGTAATACTTAGCACACTAGGGCAATCGCTGGATACCGACACTTGTCGGGACATCCTCCCTCCTCCCCATCAGCCGAAGTTCCCAAGTCCAGGCTTCCAGTCTGATCATCGGAAGGACCCCGTGACTCCCCGGACAACCCTAAGCTGGAACTGGACCCAAATAAAATAGTGACGGGGACAGGGGCTTTAGCTAGGGCCTTGGGGCTAACCTTTGGAGTGGACGGGGTTTGGGGACGGGACCGAACAGTAGGCATTGACAGGGTTACGACCTGCTCTCCAGCGATACCTGCCTTAACGTCGCCACAAAGTCCGGTTTTGTCTCCAGCAGCTGGGCTTCTTGTTCTGCAACTCGAACGCCCACTCCCCCTGGTAGTAGGAGATCGTCTTCCGCTGCTCGACCGCAGAGGCGCCACCATCTCCCATTCGATGCCGCTCTGGTCATCCGGAACCACCTCCGCACACGCACGTGCTGCGACGCCATCTTGGGTTGGATCCCCAATCGGGATCTCTTCCTCCACGAGGACATCCGCCAACGCCCGTCTGCTGCGCGATCCAGTCTGGCTCTGGACTCGCTCTTCCTGCTCCTCCACCCCTGGGGTCTGCGACAAGCACGGTGTCTTAGTACCTCGCAGGGTCGGGGTGGATCGACCTCCGTCCGATCCACTAGTCACCACGGCAGTGGGACTCCGGCGATCGGGTGGTCGCGGTACTGGAGACACTCGACTCCGTGTCTCCACACCACGAGGAATGGCATCCCTCCATGGCGTACCAATGGTATGACAGTCTCTTCTTATGACTGTCTTACTCGCCAGCCTAGCACACTCCTCATCCGAGGATTCTAGCTTGCAATTCGGCCGAGGCATCCCAGTAGGAGACCGGCGATGGGCTCCTCGGTGATCACCTCTCCGATGGCTAAGTTTCTCCGTCGGAAGCACCAGACCTGACTCCGACTCCGCGGGACTTGCACTCTTGTTCCAGAGGGCTCCCGGCTGTTCCTCTATCGGCATCGGGACATTTCCTGCTACTCCCACCGCTTGTACCGGTACAAAAGTGGTCATGGGCCACATGTACTGCAGTCCACAGTGGGGGCATCGGGCCTCACTGCCCACGGCTCCGCCTGGCAGTCGGCACTGCAGGCAAAGACACGCCACAGTCTCCACACCCTCCACACGGATGATCAGGAAGCCTCCTGGAGCCGAGTAGGGATGAGTAGAGATCAATGGACTCTGGTCCACTTAATCAGCAACTGCAGCCATATTCACCAGCGGAGGCACTCGTTTCAGAGGTCTGTACTGGTCAATGGCTCTTCGCAACTGAAGGGCAGGGGCGGGTTTGGCAACCCCTCCTCCTTCTTTCTCCATCAATATCCGGTGGAACTGCAAACCACTCCCCCTGGTTGAAACTAGGGGGATGTCTCGTAGACTTGTAGGCTGACCCAGCACAGGTGCAGAGTGAGTCATAGTCCATGAGGGCGCGGCTCCAGCTTTCGCGCCAAACTCCCCATCGAGGTGGAGTTTCCTCGTTGGCGCCAATCCTGGCCAACAATTAGCAAACTGCAAAGTTGCAAGACTTTCTGCAGCATGCCCACGCGGTGTCCCGGGAACGCGGGAACCGCCATCTTGGTAAGTATTGTCCTTTTTCCCATTGAAGGCAGCGTCTGGCTGTTTGTTAATTGGGGTATAACAAAGTCCATTTCGTTCCTCCCATCGGATCACACTGTCATGCTCTCAGGGGTATCATCCCGAAAACAAAAACATGATAAACACGGCGCAGCTACAGCTTTCACGCCATTCCAGAGCAAACACACAAGAGTCTCTCCTGTAGCTTGCTCTTCGTCCACGCACAGTTCATATGCGTGTTCTTCCTCTGACCGCAATCCTGGACCTTCTGCTCTGTGCAGATCCTCCATTCTTGTGGTTCTCTCTCCCCGCCATCCTGGACCTTCTACTCTGTGCAGATCCTCCATTCTGACGGTTCTCTATTGATCGCTGAACACCGATTTCCTGTACGTGGAGCTCCACTCTGCGGGGCAGCTACCACATCCGTACAATAAACATGCCTTGTGCACCACCTTGTGTACCTAATGTAGATCTGACTCGTGTTTGCACTACCTCAGGCTAGGCTCACTATTTCTGTGTCTACTGTAACACGTTCCTCCAGTCTGTGCTCCTTGGTAAGTGATCTGGAATGGAGACTAGAGTACTCTGGCTCTTCCATGCAGTACTTTGGGCGTTGACCTACTTTTGGCTAGCCTAGTGCGGACCCTTCCAGAATTCCTGCCCTAAGTTACCAGTTTACCCCTTCAGGCGTCCCCCGCTAGCGCTACCTCAAGGCGACTAGGACAGCAATAGCCCCCTGCTCCAGACTCACTAACCCCTAACGGATCCCAAGGCGTCTTTGCGGCATGCAGCTCCAGCACCTCCCTGACTACCCCTGGCTCCGTCCCACGCAGCACAAAGTGGCAGTAGACACTTTCCCTGTTTCCTATTGTGTGCCTAGCAAAAGCCTATCCTGTTAACAGGTCTCTCAGCAGCGCCTCCAATTGTAACGGCTGGACCCCCCTTGTCTGACCCACCCAATCTCACATTGGCCCGTGTGGTCTAACCGGTCCCCATTACAAGGTCGTGTGTGGTGGTGCACCTGCAAGTAACAGGGCCCCTGAGTCTCCCGCTTGATGGTATTAGGGGATGTCATCAGGACAGGTAGCTGAGGTAGTGGGTGCGAGTCCAACTTACTTCACGTGCAGCGCCTCCACCTCATCAGGATCTATGCTTCCGCAGGGAGATGGTCCTGGTGAGGAACTCCTTCTCGGTGGTGACTGCCACTGTTGAGTAATCTCACACTCACACAGTGGGGGTTTCTTTGAACAAGGCATCTTTATTATAGACTTGGATATAGCAGACTGCCCTATGCAGCTGCCGGCTCTAGCCGCACATCTTTCCGTGCTGTCCCTTTGCCAGGTACGCCCTCCCGTATTGAAGTGGGATTCCCTTTCTCCTAGGGAGATCACCACTGCGCCAGGTCCCTGGACACAGTGTGGCTTAGACAGACTTGATTGGTCACTCTGCTACCACTAGTTACAGCACTAGGGTCACAAAAGTATTCCTCCAATCCCTTATGCAGGAAGATACATTCTACCAGATGCTTCTCTGCCAACCTTGCAACACTTTTCAACAACACTAACTGACAGTGTTGTGCCCTTTATACCTCAGGGGGCAGGCGCATCTCTGATGTCACTATCCAGGGACTCAGAGCATACAGCCACTCCCTTCCTTACACAGGGCACCACACCAGGGTGTGAGGGAAAACCTCCATAACTACTGCTGGCAGGCCTGTACTTACCAGGACTTACTGCCAACAGGGAAGATGTATGCAGTCATTATTATGCATGGCTACACATATAAATCTATGTTTATATCGGTTCTATTTGCTTTGATGTTAACTGAGTGGGCTTCCCTAGTTCTACACCTCGCCATACCCTGAGAGTCCTTATTATGGCTGGTATTGGATATGCACTTCTCTCATGCAAGGGTAAAATGAATTGGCAAATGCTATCGGAGCAGGAGTGCCCTTCTCTGCCATACAGAACGTTTGTTATATTCAGAGCTTAGATGGAATGACGCTTCAGTGGTATACATATCCATTATCGCTGGGGTGGGCACCTCCAGTCCTCAAGGGCCACAACAGGTCAGTTTTCAGGATAACCCTGCTTCAGCACAGGTGGCTCAGTCGAAGACAGATTGAGCCACCTGTACATAAGCAGGGATATCCTGAAAACCTGACCTGTTGGTGGCCCTTGAGGACTGGAGCTGCCTTCCCCTGCATTACAAGCACGCCTTTGCTTCCTTTTGACCTCACTGTGGACACGTGCAAGTAAACATGGCAAACAAGACAATTTTCATTTGCCTGGGAAAACATAATTTCACTGTTTGTACTCCACCGTGACTGAACCAAAAGACAGGGCAGAATAGTGTTTAGAAAACTCCTACATTGGCAGAACACTCTGTCTGAAACAGACATGTTTTTGCACATGTATATTCGAATTCCTATTTGTCTTTTAAAGAGAATGAGGCAATGATGTTGAACAAAGGGGAAAATGAAGCCTTTGTGATCAATTGGTTTCACTCTAGTAACACAACAGATGAATCACAAAGACAGAGCATAGATAAAAGGAGTGGTTTTATATTTCTTCTAATAATAATAATCTGCAAAATCCAAAAGGTTAAACCTGCAGCCAAGAGCTGGCTGCAAGAAAATGGGATGGCAGAATGAGTCGTTTGCGGTCTTCTATTATGTCTAAACGGATCTGATAAATTAGGAAAGAAAGTTCACCCCATATAAACCATCAAAAACCGTTTCACAAATAATTATTTGGAGGCCCTCTTTACATGCTTCATGTATGTTACACATGGCAGCAATTATAACAAAAAGGTCATATTAAATCTTATGACACTGGCAAGTGTAAGCAAATATCCAACCAACCCTTTTGACACACAAATAACAATAGATTAAGAGGAGTAGTACACACATTAAATTTTCATGTACAACTGAACACATGATTGTGACAGTAGGGGCAGCCTGGCAAGCATATTAAAGGTTAAGCACGCTGGTTATCCTTACCCGTCAAGATGGCTGACTATGTGTGGGCCCATAAGGCCATCTTATTATAGCAAAAATGTCCGACAGTGTATATTTCTGTTTTTCTCCATGCAGGCAGTTTATTCCCCATGTTGATTTTGCTTGTGTATTTTACTGTGTGTATTTATATTTTGTGCTCCGGTCAATACACAATGGAGGCTTGGGCTATAATATAATTTGGGGATGGTGAAATGCTTGGGAAGACCTGGAAAGTGGGGAAGGGTGTGAACTCAAGTCAGGGGAAAAGTATTTCAAAAGTGGAGCCATTGTTCATCCCAGACTCTGAGTCGTCTATCTCTGCAGGAGATATCAGGCGGAAACTGGGCCTGGGTCACAGCCTTGTTGGCTCGATTCCCATTAGTCAGGTTGAACTACCACTCTCCTTAAATCGTCCTCTTTGGGCTGTTGTAAGGTACGGTCTCAGGTAAGCCCTCGCTCTCTGATTGGACAGCGAAGACAATCTCTTTGTTGATTGGTCAGCACCCGATCTTCCATGGTTTCAGATGGAGGCTGGGAACGTATGTAAGGCGACGCTGATCAGAGCTCCACAGATTACGGATTCTTGCAGATTATTCTGAGGTTCATTCCTAGTTTTGGTGTCTGAGACTAATGGGAGATTTGATCATACAAGCGAGCGACTATCAACTTAAAGTACTGTGATACCCTGAGACGGATGGAGTTTGGAATACATCCTGGATAAGATAGCTATGGCAGTGCCAACACCTAGCAAGCTACTATAGGTTTCCCCCTGTGAACTTCCATTTGGTGAGTTTAAGATTGGTTTGTGCATTGTGTGGCTCCTGTTAGCTCTGGTCAAAATAACTGAGTATATCTAATTCCATCGTTCTGTCTGGTACTTACGATCCCGGTGTAATCATCTGATCATCCGTGACAATGATATTGGAGAAAAAAGTTCTGTAATACTTTGTGCAATATTACTGCAATATTACTGTATTTGTATCTGATTCCTATGGTTTCCTTCAATTTTCCATAAGAGCAATACAGATATTCATATACAGATTGAGATAGGAGATACAAAGATGGGAGAAATTGCCAGTGCATTTTGCCATGTAGCACCTCATTATGACTACATGGTATTTCAATTGGCAATATTATTTTATGAGGCAATATAATAACTGGCAATCAAGGGAGTAATGTGGCAATTGCCATTATTGTTCCCCATGCGCACCAAGTGAGTCAATGTTCAGTCTCGAGAGAGGAGGAAGATGGAGAAAATGAGAAGTAACAGTGGTAACAACAGGTTTGAAGCAGGTAACCATGGTTCGAAGCCCAGTGCCAACTCTCATTGTGACTTTGGGGAATTCTCTTTATCTCCCTATGGCTCAGGCACCAAAATGATAATATCCTTCAACTGGAAGCTGTATCTTGCTTTATCACTCTGCTCTCAGGGTCTATTCACTAAACTTTGATAAATTCATCGCCACATCGATCGGGTTGGCATGTTCCTACCAAACGCTATGAAATTTGTGTAAAAACAGTAATCACTAAGAAAAATGGCAAATGTTTTAGCGTTAAGTAACAAAATGCCATACAGCACAAGATTGTATGTGCTTAATGAGCGAAATTAACTTAACGTTCCATTTCGCTCCTGCAGTCTGTAAGAGCTGAGTAGAGAGAAGCTGCATCTCCCTGCACAGCTCTTACAGGCGCCCACACAGTTCTAAATTTAATAACATATTATTGAAGCAGGGGGTCTCTGGAGCTGAACCGCATTCATTTCAGGTCTGCTTTCCGCATTCATTCATTCCCTGCTTACCTGAAGTACAGGCCTTTGTAGGGGGTGCCGTTATCTCCTGCAAACTTAAATGTCCCGGTCATGTGATGCGGGAAATGTACTTTAGCAGGAGATACCGGCACTGATACGGAGGTCTGAACCTCGGGAAGCAGGCGGTCCCCATGGCTGAAATGAATGCCCAGGTAGAACATCATAAACGAAAAGGATTCCCCGGCGTGTGGTTCCACTTTAACTCCGGGACACATAAAAACAAAAAAGGAAAAACCACAATCAGAAGTATTTATAATACAATAAAAAACCTTGAACTTGATAGGAAATACACTTACATGAAATAATGTCTCTTCAATAGGGATAGGGGAGACTTGCCTGGTGATACCTCAAAATAGGAGAAAAAACAGATATAGTGTAACACCATTTTATTAACAAATACTTAAAAAAGAGATTAAAAACTCACAAACAGCCAGCAGTTTAAGGCATTGAGAAGGATGCATCCAGAATCCACAAGCCGTCCTCCAGAATCCCTGGTTGTCAGTGTCACTGAGGAAGCCAAGGGCGAAATCGGTTTGACAAATATTGGGCATCACAGGCCACCGTATTGAGGAGATTGCAGCTTCATCCAGTTTGGAGGCAGCACTGAAGCTGCAGCAAGGAGAACAGCCAAGGGAGAGACCTGGTAGATCCATGCAAAGAACTACTCTGACTGCTGGAGCAGGATCCACACTGACAACCAGGGATTCTGGAGGACGGCTTGTGGATTCTGGATGCATCCTTCTCAATGCCTTAAACTGCTGGCTGTTTGTGAGTTTTCAATCTCTTTTTTAAGTATTTGTTAAGAAAATTGTGTTACACAATATCTGTTTTTTCTCCTATTTTGAGGTATCACCAAGAAGTCTCCCCTATCCCTATTGAAGAGACATTATTTCATGTAAGTGTATTTCCTATCAAGTTCAATAAAGGTTTTTTATTGTATTTTAAATACTTCTGATTGTGGTTTTTCCTTTTTTGTTTTTATGTGTCCCGAAGTTAAAGTGGAACCACGCGCCGGGGAATCCTTTTCTTTTATGACTGTGTAGCCCCGGTGCCCTCCATGTACCAGAGACCCCCCTCACGAAGTGCCGAGCGGTCGCGGGTGCCGCCGGAGGCAGCGACGGACCCGCCGGCACAACGCGAGGGTGGGGGCCAGTGCAGGGAGCGTTGCGAGCCTTGGGAGGCTCGGCGGCGTACTCGGCTAGCGGGGGCTGCCATTGCGGGTGTGCGCGCATGCGGCATGATCGTGCATGCGCGGTACAGGCTAGGAAGTTGTGGCAGCCCTTAGGGAGTTGCGCATGCGCAGTAGGATCGAGCACGCGGCCCCAATACAGACACAGCCTCCACGGGACTACAACTCCCATGAGGCATAGAGAGGCAGGCACCAGGTGTCTCAAGGTGGCCAATGAGAGACCGGGATTCCTAGACCGACATATTGATACATTTCGCGGGCTTAGAGCAACGGCAGTTGGAGCTGGGAGCAAGAAGGGGAAGGAAGGGTGTAGGGAGCAAGTGGCTCCTACACCAGGTAAGGTTCCCCAGGTCCCAGACAGGCCCCAACTCCCCACCAGGTTAGTGGGTAATTAATAGGGACGGCCCCTAGGTTAGGGACTCTGCCCTTAGGTGCGTGTGGTGTGCAGTCTTGTCAGTGTCACGGCTGTCAGTGCTGTGAGGACTGACAAGAAGGCATCGTGTGTAGATTGCAGTGCGTTGCTGCAGGTGCTGGGAGTGTCAGTGAGTGCCAGGAGCAGCCAGGGGAAGGAGGTAGAGTGCAGGAGTCAGTGACTCCCTGCACTAGGCCAGCAGCCCCCTAGGCCCCAGATAGCCCTGAGTCACCAGTAGTTTGAGTGTTGTAGGGACAGGCCCTAGGTTAGGGACCCTGCCCTTACTATAAGTGTTAGTTAGGGACTCAGCTGACGCTGCGCATCAGTTCAGAGGATTGGGCGCAGATCTTCGTTGTTGCTGCAGAGGCCATCCGAGTGGGATCGCCCCGGACGGTAGTTCCTGTGTTCATCCATCATCGGATCCTTTGTGAAGCTCCGTTGCAGGCCCGAGCACTGGAGTGCTCGGCAGGTAACCCTCATCAAGTGCACCAACGATACTATTAGATTCACACGGGACCAGTGACTGCGCAGTCATACATATCCTCTCACTAGGAAGGGTGGGAAACGTACTGTGTGTGTGGTTACTGGACACGGGGTGGGATCACCTGGTGAAGGGGGTAGCGTCCTGCGAGACACATTAGTTAGTGTCTCCTCTAGAGAGGGACACCTGTTGATCTGTTGATTGTTATGCATGAGTATGGTTACACTAGTAAAGATATTGGTTGTTATACATACTGTGTGTTGAGTGATATATATTGTCCTGCGAGGAACCACTCCCCCTCTAGTGGGAGCCATCGCAGGTGGAGGCGCTGCACCGAGTACAGGGTTACTCATAATATACTTGCTCCAGGTTCCCCGTGGCGGAAGCTCAGCCCTCCTGTGAGCCTAAAGCTAAGGCCCCGCTCCCTCTGTCAGCACGCCCGCACTGCAGACAGGCGGGGCGCTGACATACACAGACTGCGATATGCGGTCTGTAGGGAGCGGGAGCCAGGGTTGGAGTGGGAGGTAGGGGGGCGTGTTTAAGCCCATCAGGTGCCGACCTGAACACTTCCTCAATTACCCGACAGCTGAGAACAGAGAGAAGAAGATGCATAATCACCCATATATGTTGGTTAAAATACCCGGCATTCAAAGCAATGCGGTTTAAGCAGAGGGACCCGCGGTTTAAGCAGAGGGACCCGCGGTTTAAGCAGAGGGACCCGAGGGACCCAAGGGACCCGCTACCCCCCCCCTCCACATGCTCACACCCCCCCCTACACACACACACACACACACACACACACACACACACACACACACACACACACACACACACACACACACACACACACACACACACACACACACACACACACACACACACACACACACACACTGTTTTCCCTCCACACTCTCCTCCCCGCTCCCTGAAGCCTCCCCTGCTCCCTGAAGCCTCCCCTCCTCCCGAAGCCTCCCCTCCTCATTGGCTCACAGCCACACCACGTGACGCGTCGAAGCTAGGGATCACAATTCTCTTGTATCCCCTAGCGGCTGACGCGTCACAGCGTGTAGTGAGCTGTGCAGCCAGGGGGGACCGGGACCGGCTCCGCAGGATTCCCCTGCTGGTGGGGAACTCTCGTGTGGCTGCCCGCGCCGCCGGGCGCAGCGGGTCCCAGGCCCAACAGGTAAAGCACCACACCAGGTAACAGTAGGTTCTCCGCACTCACACTATATCTGCGATTGGGTGGGGGAATACCCGTTACAACTGTTTACTATAGAGGTTGGTGAATCACCTCTAAGAAACTCTGGCAGCAGGACTCCATCTTTTATGTTGGACTGAACTTTACATTTCATCTTAATTACGGTTAGCGCAACTATTTTTCTTTCTTTTAGAACATCATAAACAGCTCATGTCAAAACTCAACATAATTCCCCAAGGACACTGCATTGCTGCAGAGAAGTGTGTGAGATCACACAGAAACTAACACAATTCAAATAAAGCACCAAAAAGAGTTTATACATTTGAAAAAAAGAAGCTAATCTGCATAAGAAAAAAGCTCTAAAAGCTAAATTAGAAAAAAAACAACTCATTCTACATCAGCAGAATTTTTGCCTGCGCAGGTTGAGCCAGAATGTACAACATCATACAATGCAGGCAAATACAAATAATGATCAGATCTGTGACCTGATAGAACAGGTATACAACAAAAAACAGACAAATATGCCCAAAGCTACTTCCAATGTGACAAAAATACACAGTGCAATACCTATATATTCTCTTTAAAAAAAGGATCATTTAGTTTAACCCTTTGGCCAAAGCGTCTTAAGCCTGCTGCCACTTTCAAGGCATGACTGTAGCAGGTCCTAACACTCCCTGATAGAACAGGTAATGGCCATTTTGCGCCCCCAAACACCACCACCTCAGCCTTTGACTGAGCCTCTGATTGAGCCATCTGTGCTGAAGCTGGGATATCCTTAAAACCTGACCTGTTGGGGAGTCTTGAGGACTGGTTGAGCACCCCTGACCTAGACTACCCATGCACAATATCCGACAGCCAGGAACTCTGTAGCAGCCTATCATTTGTAGTTTTCCTCCTGCCATTCCAATGCATGGAGAAATGGAGTTCGGCCAATCACAGCACAGGGAAATCAATTATTCAGCAGGGGTCATGGTTCTCAGGGGGAAAGGAGTCTCTGACCAGGTGCCAGTGTTCAGCAAGGTGATACTGTGGCCTCACATGACTAAAAGCACTATATACACGCTACCACTGCTTTCAAATATAATAATAAAATTTACATTTTACAGTATTTTAGGAAATACATTCAAACCTAGTGCCTTTCAATAACCTGTAAATCATAGGCAGTGACCCTGATGACAGGGACAGGAGGACCGGGCCTAACCTTCATCTTAACCATCCGGCTGCCCTTTTCATTACAATACCCATGCAAAATAAGAGTATGGGGTGCTCACCTTCCGTGGGTTACAGCTGCAGTCTTGACTTTAGTCACCAGCCATTTGGGGAAATAACCCAAACACCCAGCAACTCACCGTGGCCAGTACATATCAGGCTGTAATGGCCCATCAGATTAACACAGCGGGGTCCCTCCCGTTTTAATGGGACTCACGTGGTGTGAATCCTACCTGGCTTCACCTGTCTGTAATGGACATGCAATAAGAGATAGACTGAATCAGTCATTCTACCTGCGCGCCCCTATCATGGGATCATGTGGCTTTTATTTTATTGATGTAGCCAGGTCCCCTGCGGTATTACCTTCTCCTCTGTAGTATGCGAGCCGTGTAGCGCTGGGGGTTGCGGCCGGTATCGCGTTGTGGTGGTTCCGCCGATTCGCGGAGCAGGGCGCCGCCATTGTTAGGGGCGTTGCGCATGCGCGAGAAACAGGAGCACTCCAGGACTACAGGGAGCTCGCGTCTGCGCAGTTAAGGTCCAGAAAGCCCGCGAAGGACTAGCCAATAGGGAAGGAGGATCTCTGTTGGCAACCCGAGATATATTTCGCGCGCAGGAACTACGTAGGCAGTCGGCGACGGGAGCGGCAAGGGCAAGGGGGTAGGGTGCTGGAGTCCGTGACTCCGAGCACTAGGCCAGTACTCCCCTAGGCCCCAGACAGCCCTGAGCCATACTAGCGGAGTGGGATAGGGACCGGCCCTAGGTTAGGGACCTGCCCCTTATCTATAAGCCAGTAAAGAATCCAGCGGACGCTGCGCTTTCCGCCGAGAGGTTTGGGCCTATGCTTGGTCTTACAGAGATCTCTAGACTATAAGTGCGGAGGCTCAGTGCGGAGTGACTACAGCCTGTGGACAGCAACCGGGTTGTCATTAAAGTACAGACGACGGAAGAAGCGGTGATATTATCCATGCTGGAATTCACCTCACCTTTGGAGGACATCCAGCGATCCCATTGCGGTATAGCAGCACCCGCGGCTGGAGCCCGGGCAGGTAACACCACAACACACGTGCACCAACCAGGCCTATCATTTGACATAGTGGCTGCGCAGTCACACACAAATACATATACGCTGGTCTACGAGTTGGGAGTGCAAGACGTTGGGTGGGACCCATTGGACTTGAGGGTGGGATTATTGTGTTGGGACGGTAGCGTCCGCCGAGACGCATAAAGTGTGGACACCCGCCGTGGTGTCCGTTATAGCTAACCTTGAGGAAACGTTGAGTCGGGTTACCTTTAGAGAGGGACACCTGTTACTACATGTTTGGCTTATATGTTTGGTGATCAGTAAAGAGGTATTCGTTCTTATACATTTAATTGTATGTGTTATTGATTGTCCTGCGAGGAACCACTCCCCCTCTGGTGGGAGCCATCGCAGGTGGAGGCGCTGCATCATTGTAAGTAATATCCACAGTATAATTGCCCCAGGTTCCCCGTGGCGGAAGCTCAGCCCTCCTGTGAGCCAACAGGTTATGCACCACACTGAGTAACAATGTATGTTTCCTGCACCCACACAGTATAAATCTGCGATTGGGGGGGGGGGGAAACCCGTTACATTTGGAGGCGCTGCTGAGATTTTAGACCTGGGGTGCCCTTTTCAACAAACGTTCTAAAATGTCTCCCGTATTCCCGTGCCTGTCACGCTCAGAAGTATATGAGTGGGCTACGAGGCTGGAAGTGCCACGGCCCACACTCTGGCGGTGTGCGGCGTCCCTATAGACATCCCGTCTATGGCCATCTGAGTAGCTCTGCGCCAACATTCGCATCTCCGGGGCAAAAACGCCCTAGCCTTGGTGGATCAATGTACCGAGACCAAAGGGCACTACTCAGTATTAGTGGACATTGGGCACGAGGTAAATGAAGAACAAGGACCATGTAGTGTGTGGTTTGACGGCCCGGCCGAGTCGAGCTGTGCGGTAGTATACCCCGCGCGGCCCATCAAGTCAGAACCTGACAGCTTGCACACGAACTTAGAGGAGGTGGATATGTGCGCCTCGTCTTCTACCCCTGAGAGCTACTGTGAGTCTATAGTAGGCACAGCTGCCGACCACAGCCCGCCGCTCAGTATCACACCAGTCCCGACTAGCGGAAGAAATGAGATTCAAATGTTAGCGCAAAGTCTTGCCGAGCTGGGAGGAGCCAGGACTGACGCATCATTGCAACAACAATATCGTAAATTGAAGACCTTTTCAGGCACTAAACCGACACCCACGGGCGAAGAGGCATTCGACGCCTGGATAGAATATACCTCACAGGTGGTGGAGGAGTGGACATGTCCTGAGCTAGTCAAATGACAACGCATAATGGAGTACTGCACCCACACAGTATAAATCTGCGATTGGGGGGGGGGGGGGGAAAACCCGTTACATTATAATAACATATTATTGTAGCAGGGGGTCTCCGGAGCAGAAGCACATTGATTTCAGGTCTGGTGATCCCCTGTTTCCCGAGTTACAGGCCCCATTATGGGGTGCCGGTATCCCAGTCGGCCATGTTTCAATTCTCCTGCGTCACAAGCCACGTGATTTAAACAAAGCAGAGGGATCATGGGGCCTGAAACTTGGGAAGCAAGGGTTCCCGGACCTAAAATTAATGTGGTTCAGCTCCTGGGGCCAGAGGAACAGTTAGTGATTAATGCGCTCCAGCGCAGGATCCATGTCATTCAGATTATAAGATGATTCAGGAAGGTGTTGGAATTGGGGCTAGTGAGGTATATAGAAATGAGAAGTCCCCTGAAGGGCCAAATGATCCCTGAAGGTAGAGACTGGTGGTAATGACCCCTGTCAGATCCTCATTGGGATGGTCCCTGGACTTACAACATACAATAATGTAGAAATATAAAGTCAATGGTACTCACATAAGTGCCCCAATCCTTGTGTCCTGATTTGCGTGCAGCCAAGTGTAGTTGCTGGTATAGAGGAAAAATAGAGGAAACTGGCGCACAGCCAAATGAGTGTCTACCTCCTTTTTTTATATGAATTAATAAAGGAACATTTTTTATTCAGTATTTTGGTGACCCACTCCATTGGCTTTGTGCCAGTTTTCTCTTTTTTTCTCTTTTTTTTCTTTATACCAGCTCCGGAGACCCCCTGCTACAATACTGTATTATTAAAATAAAATAAAATCAGAGGAAGGGGGTAGGGAGTGATCAACTAAATCATACTGATTGTAATGTAAATGAATGTAAGCGATAATTATCAAGGACAATAGGTGCAAAAATTGTCCCTGACGAAGCTCCATAGTACGACGGAAACGCGCGTTGGACGCGTTATCATGTTACTAGCCCCTGTCATGGGGTTATTTTAATATAGTGCTCTACTACCAGTATTATTGCTAGAACAGCCATATATATATAAAAATTGTGTAGCTAGCAGGGTTGGCTCTTTGGTTACTATCAGTGTTTATGGACATACTCTAGCCGTATCCCTGCTGCAGCATTTGGCTAATCCACTTACAGTGCTAGTAATTGCAAGTGTTGGTCACTGTTTCTCTACTAGCATAGCTATATATTGAATAGCAGTGTAGCTGGCAGGGCTGGCTCTATTGATACTACTATTACCATTTATGGTTATATTATAGCCGCACCCCTGCTGCAGCTTCTGGCTGTTTGATTACAGTGTTACTGAGTGCTAGGTACTTTGAATCAACTTGCCTGGTTGCACGCTGTTTGGCCAAACAGGTTCCAGTCACTATTCTTTACTGGAAGTTACATATATGTTAGGCCAACTCTGTTGCACGTGTTTACATTGTTTAATTTATTTTTAAGGTTTACTACATTTCGAGTTACGGTAATATATGTTTTTAAGTACACTTATTAAAAGTTATATTTTAAATCCACATAGTGTGCACATAAGTGAATTTTCTGTTTGGAGCACATACATTTGTGTTCCCCTTCTGCTTTCCTAAAATAAAATCAGCATCATTACCTTAGTGGCTAAATGAAGAGGTTAAGTCAGACTACCTGGTTTATTGGGGGTAGAGGGGGTGAGTGAAGGGGTTACTCCATCTTTTCCTCACTCACTCCCTCTCTCCTCTCTCTCTACCCCACCCTTCTGCAATTACGTCATTCAATCCCCCTCCTCAGACTCATTCTCTCCCCACTCACACAATTCCTTGCACAAAATATACAAGAAAAACCACCCCCAATGCAAAAAACTTCCCACCCCCAAATACATACAAAACATAATCCACCCCCCAAATATATACAGCCCTACAACCCCCGAAATATATACAAACCACCCCAAATACATACAACAAAACCCAATCTCCCCAATACATATAAACCCCCCACCATACATCTATAAAAAAACAAATACATATAAATAAAAGTCCCCCAATGCTCATATAAAAAAGCACCCAATGCTCTTATAAACCCCCCAATGCTCATATAAAAATGCCCCCAATGCATCTAACCCCCCAGTACATATTAAAAAAAAAAACAGTACATATTTAAAAAAAAACAGAACATATTAAATCTTCCCAGTACATATTACAAAAACCCCAGTAAATATATAAAAATAAAACCCAGTACATATTAAAAATAACCCAAATACATATTAAAAAAACCAATACATAGTAAAAAAAAAACGAACCCAACCCAATGCCGGGGAGGATGACTGCTGGGGTGGGGGGAGTGACTGCCGAGGAGGGGGCTGCCGGAGAAAGGGGGTGACTTCCAGGGAGGGGGGCGACTGCCAGGGAGGGGGGGGGGGGCTGAGTGACTGCCGGTATGCCCAGCGACCAGACAGAGCAGTTGCCGTCGGTCCCCATCTCTCCCCACCTGCAGAGCCCTTCCTTTCTCTGTCCCACGCCGGACCCTCTGATTTCAGCAGCGCCGGGCCTCCCACTCATGGCGCCGCGCGCCGGAAGCTAAGTCAAGCTTACTTCCGGCGCACGGACGTCAGAGAGGCCTGTTGTGCACTGACGTCAGAGGACCCGGTGTGGGACAGAGAAAGAGGCATGCCATTGGGGAGAGCCAGGGCACGGCGGCAACTACTTTGTCCGGCCACCGGGTGCCCCAACGCCACCGGGCCCCTGTCGCCACCGGGCCCGGGACACTTGTTCCGGCTCTCTTCCCCTCTCGGCGGCCCTGCCTGCGGTATCTCTCTGGTCTCCTCAGATCAGCGTGCCGCTCCGCACAGCAGGTGGTCTGAGAGGTATGAGCTGCACCAGTGTCCTCGTATCCTCGTGACATCGGAATGATGTCACTTCCGGGTTTCCCTGCTGGCATGTTCAGAGGCTCGCTCGGAGGTACAGCAACTGACAGCCTGAATAGCTGCCTCTGCCTCCAAAGTCTCTGCTCTCTGAGCCTCTTCCCTCTGCTCTACGCGTTTCACAAGACTATTCTTGCTTCGTCAGGAGTCGAGGATGCCTATGCAGCCGATACCTTCCAGACCATGTACTGCATGGAGAAGGACACTTATTTGAGGAGACCGGAGAGACGCCGCGGTTCCCTCCCACTGGGGTAACCCATTACATACTGTTTTAAAGCTTTCTTTTTGTAATTGCATCCTTTGTTGCCTTTATATTTGTATTGAATTAAATAAGGTTTTACACTTGTAGCCCGCTTTCCCCCGTCTCTAGGGTGACTACGTGCGGTGCTTTACCCAATGGCTCACAGGAGGCCTGATCAAGCACTGCAGGGAGCCTGGGGTATACGTAACGTGTATGCTAACAGCACCTCCACCTGAGAAGGATCCTCGCAAAGTGGGATAGCCCCTCCCAAGACAATATACCCAGTAATACACACCAGAGTATGGTATAACAATATTTACTGGACACAAACTTATAACACAGAGAATGCAATACAACATACACAATGCATATATGTAAATAGACCTGCGGAGTATCTCCACAGTACTTGGGTGCAGGAGCACCAGTGTCCCAGTGTCAAGCCCACAATTGTCACTCCCACCCCAAGTTTGTGTGACAGCGCTACCCACAGTAGGTGTGCTATCGTTGGTGCACTTGTTGGGATGTGATACCTGCCAGGTGCTCCAGCACCCGGTACCAGCAACTGATGAAAGGGGCCGTCTGGTCCCACGTCGTCACTGTCGGCGATGGCGTCCGCCTCTATGTGGGGTGGACTCCCACTGGAGTGTCCCATCATGAAGAGAGTCTCTGTATCTCGCGGCAGTGGTGTGGTCCCAAGCTGGGACCAGACTAGGGCTGTGGGTTGTCTGGTTCCATACCACAGGCCGCAAGGCTCTGGATAGTGTCGGCTGAATCCCTGACACAGTAATGGTAATCTCACCATAGATAGCTACTGAGGAAAGTGTCCCTGACTATGGGCCTTTCCTGCAGCAGCCACAACCTAATGTGAGTTGGGCCTAGCTCGGGCCTATAAGGGGGTCTCTGGCCTATTTTAAGGGCCACTGACACCCTGAACACACCCTCACCCTTCTGTGTCCCAGCTCCGACTGACGTGGCTATAGATTTGCGCCAAACCTAACCCCTAGCTGGCCGTGATCCTAGCAGCCCTATTGGCTGTTCACACCATGTGATCGCAGCCCCTGAAGCTGCTGTGGATTGTAGTCCCTTGCGGAGCCTATTACCTCTAATGGCCACCGCACTAATAGGCTCCTGCGCATGCGCAATGCCCTGTAATGGCCGCAACTCTGATACAAACTGTGCATGTGCGAGACGTCGCTGCACATGCGCGACTAACAGCAAGATGGCGGCGCCCCACGAAGGGAGCCGCCTCGGACCTCCGACGACCCGGTTGCCTCTCTATCTGCTGTATTACTCCCACAATTTCCCCCACCTGCCGCTGGCACTCGCCCCTGCCTCTGCTGCCAGCTGTAAGGTAAGGGGCCAAAGGAGGACCAAAGGGGAACAAGGCTACACACTATTAGGGGCTTCTGTGTGTTCTTCTATTCCCTTGTTCTACTAATGGCTCCACGCCTTCCTTTTCGTGTACAGCAATTGTTTATTTAAAAATAAGAACTTTTACTATACTGTACATACTAAAATTGGGCTCAATATAAGTTATAGGTTGTGATACCTTTCAAGTTCTTCAGATATATAAAATTAAAGTGTACAGATATTTTATTTTATTCATTTGTACCATCTCCTTCTTCTGTTTTTCATGCATACTTTGAAAAATCCCTATTTATTATATGCATTTTATTTTAAAACAGTTTGTTAAATATTTGACTTACATGCCCAATTTACTTAGACTCAGAATACTGAAGGGTTCTTTGGTGTTTGATAGTCTAGCCCAGGGGTGCTCACCTCCAGTTCTCAAGAACCCCCAACAGGTAAAGTTTTAAGGATATCCCGGCCTCAGCACGGGTGGCTCAATCAGTGACAGTCTTCAACTTATGCCACTGATTGAGCCACCTGTGCTGAAACTGGGCTATCCTTAAAACCTGACCACTTGGGGGGTCTTTGGGACTGGAGTTGAGCTCCCCTGATCTTGCTCAGCCATCCTATGTTTCGTACTGTAAATGTCTGCAGAAGTTTTCAATGTTGGAGAAGCAAAGGGCAAAGTCTAATTGTTTTCTAAAACATTTGTCAGCGTTGATCATTTCAAATGTATAATGATAACTTTTTTGTCGGACAATTGGAAGCCATGGATTTGTGTCAATTCAACAACGTGATGTACATAAAAATCTCTTTGTACTTATACTCATAATACCTCCATACATGCATTGCGAAGAATAGTATGGATACTTTTATAAAGGTTCATTTACGCATGTAATGTATTTTGTATTTTATTTGCCTACAGAGGTTCTTTGCTATTCTATAAAGTACAAAACAGTAAACTACAATATTCTTTTTCCTTTAAATCTTCAATCTCTTCCTGTTAGTGGAAATTTACACTAACAATTAGGCAGCAAGATTACTTACTAATATGGGATAATGGTTTCTTGACTGATAAGAGATATTCTCCCTTGTTGAGTAAAGTAACGGAATAATTAGTTCTCATTAATGATACACATCTCCTTTTTTTGTTTTTGACAAACAGTAGTGGGTTATTATCATTCATTGACATTTCCCAACTATCTGGTGCTTTATCTAGGAAATGGAAATGGTGGCAATCATGCCCTATTTAACTTCACATGATGTCCGGATTCATGCCTAGATTTAAAAGCACATTAGTAGTATGAAGAAAAGGCTTACAGATGTGCTCACAGCAGCCAGCTATGACAGAGATGTTGCCAATGTTACACATGGATCAACGAACGATTAAGATATCAGAAGCGATCACTACAGCTTACTGACAGATGGCTCAATTGTTTGCACCTGTTTTCCTTTGCATTACAAACGTCTGGAATGGATTATTCTGGCTTGTGTTAGAAACATTTCACCTTTCCACACCATGGCGTACTGTTGCAAGATCTTTGCTAAGGATCGTGCAACCCTTGACTCTCTTTAGCAAGAGGTCAGGAAGGGAAAGTCATCTGCCAAGTGCTTCCTTTTATTCATGACTTACATTTGTCTTAGCAATGATGCTTAATATTAACCAGGGGACATCCTCTTTTGATTACCGCCATGTGTAGAGTCAGCTGGTTAAGCTACATTTGTAAAGTTATTAAACACCAGTCGGTTTTAATTCACGCTGTTGATTTATTTTAACTCACTACAGCAAACAGAAAGTCTTTGCATTTTAAATTCTGTTCAGAACCATGTGCGACCCAGCTGCACTGTGAAAGGTCAATACTGGTTTCCTCCATTTCAAGCAGTACTGCCTCATGAGTCACCAGGAAGTCCTCCTACTGACTCTATTAGCGCCATGCACTGTACCAATTAAATGACTGCTGTGTCTGTTTGCATTTACATCAAATGTAACAAACGTTTTCATCAAGCACATTATGCTTACATCTCTTAGACCGATTTGCTCATAACATTTCAGTCGTAGGGAATGATTTGACCCACGAAAACTAGAGACATGTTTTGGCGAGTCGTTCTTGTTTCCCGTTTCTCCATACAACCACTCCTCAAATCTCTCACTGTAGATTGATGCATACATTAAAAATAGTTTGTCTTTATTTATTGGAAGACAGAACTTAAAATTCAGAATCTGTTGCAGCGGACAGGGGTCTCCCTGCTGGGTCTTGAACACTAGTATCTGCAGTTACCAGCCTGGAGTTTTGCCTGTTGGCAACCAGGATTATTGCTTATATTGCCTTTGCTATTACTCATAGATTCCTCTGGACTACCGATTGCCTCATTACTGGCACCTGCTCCCTATCTGCAGCTTGGCCTTTGTAAGACCTCTTTTTCCTGCTTCCTTATTACTGTGGTTCTCCCTGTGATCAAGCTCTTTGCCACATCATTTGTTATTTACACCTTACTACAGTGCTCCTCTTTTGTCCTCGAACCTCTGCTTGTTTCCTGACCATCGCTACCTGCTGTGATGGTGCTCATCTCCATTCAGGAAGGGGACCCGCAGGGCTGAGGTAGGGATGCAGAATAACCGACCAGAGCCCAGGTACAGAGTCTTATTAGAGTATCCGTAGTCGGTAAACATGTAAAGGTTAGGGCTGGCGGCAGTGGTGCAATGTCCAGGCAACAGGCAAAAGGTCAGGTCAGGCAGAAAGTAGCGAGGTCAGGGTCAAGGTCCGGGGTCAGCAACAAAGGAATCCAAACAGGCAACAGGGAAAGGCATGAAAGCGAAGACAGACAGGAGCTGCAAAATGTAGACCTTTGCTCGGTGACTCCCACTGAGAACTGCAGCCTTGTATAGCAGGCTGCCAGTAACCAAAATGGCTGAACTGAGGAGAAAGGGCAGGCAACCTGGAAAACCCGAAATGCAGCAGAACCCGGCAGGGATTGTTCAAAATCCTTACACCTGCCTACTAGCCTGTCCCATCTCCAGGACTGCTTTCTTCTTTTTTTTTTTTTTTTTTTTAAATATTTTTTTTCCTTTATTGGCATCTTGCAAGGTACATACATGGGATAATAAGATGACATTCACAGCATAACAAATCATTTTGGAACACAGGCATATGACAGTGAAGTACTCGGAGACACACAATAAACCATTTTTTCCTATTTTCAGTAGTGAAAAGAAAGGGGACGACAAGGGACGGGTGGATAGTTGGGAATGACATGGGGAAGAAGAGGGGGGTGTGGGGGGGAAGGGGGAAGGGATTGTGTCGGGTAGGGTGCTCCGGCCCTCAGGTATTAGAGTTGGACCAGGGCTTGCAACAGTGTCGGAGCCCCAGAGCCTGGCCAGGGCTCCCAGGTTCGATAGAATTGAGGCATTCTCTGCTTCAGCATGGCTGTCAGTCTCTCCATGTTCATGACCCCATCTATTCTTTTAATTACTGTTCTCCTGGAAGGGGCCTTTACTTGTTTCCAGGCCGCCGCGATACAGCATCTGGCGGCCGTAAGGATCACCGAGGTAAGTCTGGCTGTAGGGGCGGGGAGGTCTTCAATTGGTCTCCCCAGCACGTACGTCAGGGGGTCCAGGGGGACCTCCAGTCCCAAAGTTTCAGTCAAGAGACTCTGGATCCTGGTCCAGAACCCCTGGATCTCTGGGCATGCCCACCAAATATGGGGTATGTCCCCTCTTTGACCACATCCCCTCCAGCACACGTCTGTGGTGCCTGGGAAGATCTGGCTCAGTCTACTCGGGGTTAGGTACCATTGGAATAAGATTTTATAAATATTTTCCTTCGTGATTGAGCAAATTGATGTTTTGGTGGCAGCTTCCCAGATATCCTCCCAGTCTTCCAGATCGATTGGGATGTTTAGATCAGCGCTCCATTTTTGCATATATGAGTGTGAGGGGGGGGGGGGAGTGGGATGCCTCTAATGTTCTATAAACGTCGGAAATTAAACCTCTCTGGTATTCCCCCTTTAGGCAGAGGGTCTCGAATCTAGTGCACGCTGGGAATTGAAGGTTAGGGGAGTGGGCTCTCAGGAAGTGCCTTATCTGAAGGTATTTGAAGATGGCGAGGTCTGGGGAGGAGAACTTATTTTTAAGTTCTTGGAAGGACAGGACCTCATCGCTTTCCAGGAGATCTGCAACCACTCTGATATTTAGGCCCTGGAATTGACCAAATTGGGTACGGGAGCACCCGGGTGGGAAGTCCGGGTTCCCGAAGATGGGGGTGAGTTGTGAGGGGGATGAAGCTAGGCCATGTTTCCCTTTAGTTTTAGTCCAAGTAGACCACGTGCACCTCATCGCCCCAAGCTCAAATCTCAGGGGCCTCCTTTCTTTGTGAGCCTGAGATCATAGTAAGGCCGAGAGGGGGGTGGGGACCGCGTGGTGTATTTCTATCTCCAACCAGCAGTTGGAGGTCGGGGGTTGTTCCAAACCACCGCCTGCCTCAGCTGGGCCGCCTGGTAATATCTGACCACATCCGGGGCCCCAAACCCCCTCTCGTCCTCGAAGCCAACAGCACCGATCTCGGCACCCTTGGTCTACGCTGCCTCCATATAAAACGGAGGATATGAGCCTGCATATTACGCAGTTCTACTAGCGGGACAGGGACTGGGAGGGTTTAAAAATAGTAAAGTAATCGGGGAAGGACATTCATTTTAGTGGACACAATTCTTCCAAACCAAGAGATCTGGTGGGCATGCCAAGTCTCCAGGTCTCTTTTGATCTGGCGGAAGAGGGGGGGGGGGTAGTTAGCTTGATATAGCGAGCTGTATGAGCTTGCTATTTTTATACCTAGGTATTTAATGTGGGAGTTATTCCACTTATATTTGAAGTTGGTTTGTAGGAGTTTCCATGTAGGGTCTGGGAGAGAAATGTTGAGCGCCTTGGACTTGTCCATATTTATTTTATAGTCGGACACTAGACTAAATTGGTCCAACAGTTTCTGGAGATTGGGAAGGGAGGTGTGCGGGTCGGCTAAAGTCAGAATGATGTCATCAGCAAAGAGGGAGATTTTATACTCCCTGTCTGCGATTGGGATGCCCTTTATGCTGGGTTCGGCTCTGATCCGGGCTGCTAGTGGCTCTATTGATAGGGCAAATAGTAGAAGGGATAGGGGGCAACCTTGCCTGGTTCAATTTTTGATTGTTATTGGATTGGAGTGCCCTCCCGGGAGTTTTAAGAGGGCGGTAGGGTTGTTATAGAGGGCTCGTACCCCCTCGAGGATCAGACCCGAGAAGCCAAACCGAAGCATAGTTTGGTCAAGAAAGGACCATTTGATTCGGTCAAATGCCTTTTCGGCATCAAGGCTTAGGATCATGGCCTGAGACTTATTGAGGTGAACATGGTCTATAATATTGATAATTTTGCGGGTGTTGTCAGAGGCCTGTCTTCCTGACACAAAGCCCACCTGGTCTATATGAATCAATCTGGGGAGAATAGGGTTCAGTCTGTTTGCTAGGATCTTGCTGAAAAGCTTGAGGTCTGTATTGAGTAGAGAGATCGGTCTATAACTTCCGCATTGTAGTGGGTCTCTACCTTCCTTGTGGATGATGGCAAGGTTGGCGGCCGAAATTGTGCCTGGGATTGGCTCCCCATCTAAAAAGGAATTGAACATGTCCAACAGGTAAGGGGAGAGAGATGCTGCAAACTTTTTATAGTAAGCATTAGAGAACCCGTCTGGGCCGGGTGTCTTGGCTATTTTAAGCGAGGAAATGGCTTGGGACAGTTCTTCTTGGGTTATTTTCTGATTAAGGAACCCAAGCTCTTCCGCTGAAAGGGATGGGAGGTTGCATTGAAGTTAGGTACTGCTTTCTTCTTTTACACAATTACATTCACTACTGGGAGCTGAACAACAACCCACTACCTTTGATCCCTGAGCTTCTGGAAAGGCCAAGATGTGCCAAGATCTTTACCAAGCCTGATATCCGAGGAGCTTACAATTTAATTTGTATCCGACTAGGTGAATAATACTTTCCAAACCTGTTATAGACACTATGAATTACTTGGTCACGCCTTTCGGCCTGTGCAACGCTCCTGCCATGTTTCAGCATTTTATCAATATTGCACTTCGAGATCTCCTGGTCCAGTTTGTTGTCTCTTATCTGGATGATATCCTGATTTGCTCAGATAATCTTCCAGATCATCAAAAACATGTCCTGCAGTCCTATTGCAGTGTCTAGATGGGAGTAACTTAAAGACTTAAATAACTTCATGTGAAATTAAAATAACGCAGCGTTATCTAGCCTTGGGGAATAGAGACCACAGAAAGCTTTTGGCTTTAAAAATGACTGTTACTTGTCTATCATTGGCCACCTTGTGCAAACATACTTATAGCTGAGGTCTGCTACATGTGTAGTTATTACTTAGCCCATAATTTCCTACATCTAATTTGATGTCACATGCTGGTAACCTTTTTTGAGTTTATCCTTGCATAAATAAGCTGAAATTATCTGAAATATATCCCAATGTACACGTGGATAGGTATTTTGAGGTCTTCCAAACCACTTTTAAAAAGTTTCATGTTGGTCCAATAAAAAAGATTCACCGCCTGCAGAAGGTTCAGTTTTTTCCAAGACAAGTACAGTTACTCTTACTCTGCACTACAAGTTCCAAAGCATGCATGATGTGGTGTATTGTGCATTGTGATACTGTACGGCTCTTTGTAGAAACGAAATATCCATGCTAAGTCTGTGGGCTACTCTTATTTGCTTTGTGGTTTGCACGCTAGTACATCAGTTGACCTAGCCAAAAATAATTTAAAATCATGAATCATCTATTTGTCAGAGGCACGCATAAGGAGATGCATTTGCTAATGCCTGTTTATTATTACATCCTTAGGGAGTATTTAAATAAAAAAACACAAGAACATCCAAAAATAGCAGATATTGTACTTGGTCTGGTTTCTGGCTCTAAAGTCCAGGGATGGGCAAAGTTTATTTCAATCACATGCTTATATTTTATTTTCAAAATCCTGGTTAAAAAGAACAAGGAGCTTGGAGAGTGATATTAATATAGATCTAAACCAATACATGTGTGGTTTTAACATAATCAGAATACACAGTTGAGTCTAACCTCTATCCAGATTGCTTTCTATTACTGTACCTCTTAACTAAGCACAATTACCTTACCTGTCATTGTAAATCTAATTTCATAGATAACTTGTCGCCTTCCTACTGTATATGACCAAATAAAAATATTGTTATAGAAGGGATATCTTTGGTAACAATTTCTGTATCTATTCCGTAGTTACAGGGAAAAAGGAGACCAAAAGCACACCAGCACAAACAGAGCAGGAAGGACCCAAAACGAAAAATAATTAAAAGGGCACTTTAATGTGACAAAAGACCCATCCAACGCGTTTCGAACGTCACAGCGTTCTTTTTCAAGGATAAAACACAATGTGATAACATCCATTATATACCCTCTTACCTGTGGGCCGTTTCGCGCCAAAAATCGGAATCTGATGACATCATGATGCTGCGCGCGTCATCGCGCATGCGCAGAGCAACTCAGTGCCGATCTAAGGGCAAAAGGAAGTCCCACAGACAGTGTGGCCATTTTGGATAAGGGCAAGTGTAGGAAAACACTGCTTAAACAATACTAAACATCCCTACAAGACATAAGTGTATTGCTGCTCACTGGGCATGCGCATTACGACGGAATGAAGCTATACAAAGCTAAGATAACAATTGCTAAAGAATACTAATAATGACAAAAAGGGAAGCATAAGAAAAATTAATTAAAGGACCTGTTAAATACAACTTAACCTACACATAAGAAAAGTAAGAATATAGAAAACATATGAAAATAATTTGAAAATTAAATATGTACAAAAAATAATTTAAAAACATGTTAAAACATACATACTGCATAACACAGATTGTAAACCTAAATCCTAGGAACCAGGGAAGTACAACAATATCATAAATAAGACACATTTGTATGGAATATTATTAGCACAATACATCAAAGAACCGATTTAATATTGAACTTCATAAGAATTATTTATAACATTTTCTTGATTAAGCTTAAGTTTCAAGGGCTATTCTTGATCAAACCTTATTGTCTGAAATATTGTCAGCTGATCGTAATTTACCTAAGGTACAATCAATAGTTGACCAATTGTAAAACATTACAAGAAATGGGTTAACTGCCAGTCAATGTTCAGACCCATAGGGAAGCGTGTTTGGAGAATAAAGATCCAATACGCCTCCCTACGGTCCAGAAGGTTGACATGATCACCTCCTCTAGATTTACAATTAACTGATTCAATCCACAGGAAGGATGTTAGAGCACTTGAGGCTCATTAGATTGAAAGATACCAATCATCCTGTTTCTAAACATTTCACGGAATGTGGTCAGGGAGGAACTAGCAATTTTTCTTTCCTGGGGATTGAATCAGATAATTGTAAATCTAGAGGAGGTGATCATGTCAACCTTCTGGACCGTAGGGAGGCGTATTGGATCTTAATTCTCCAAACACGCTTCCCTATGGATCTGAACATTGACTGGCAGTTAACCCATTTCTTGTAATGTTTTACAATTGGTCAACTATTGATTGTACCTTAGGTAAATTACGATCAGCTGACAATATTCCAGACAATAAGATTTGATCAAGAATAGCCCTTGAAACTTAAGCTTTATCAAGAAAATGTTATAAATAATTCTTATGAAGTTCAATATTAAATCGGTTCTTTGATGTATTGTGCTAATAATATTCCATACAAATGTGTCTTATTTATGATATTGTTGTACTTCCCTGGTTCCTAGGATTTAGGTTTACAATCTGTGTTATGCAGTATGTATGTTTTAACATGTTTTTAAATTATTTTTGTACATATTTAATTTTCAAATTATTTTCATATGTTTTCTATATTCTTACTTTTCTTATGTGTAGGTTAAGTTGTATTTAACAGGTCCTTTAATTAATTTTTCTTGTGCTTCCCTTTTGTCATTATTAGTATTCTTTAGCAATTGTTATCTTAGCTTTGTATAGCTTCATTCCGTCGTAATGCGCATGCCCAGTGAGCAGCAATACACTTATGTCTTGTAGGGATGTTTAGTATTGTTTAAGCAGTGTTTTCCTACACTTGCCCTTATCCAAAATGGCCACACTGTCTGTGGGACTTCCTTTTGCCCTTAGATCGGCACTGAGTCGCTCTGTGTATGCGCGATGACGCGCGCAGCGTCATGACGTCATCAGGTTCCGATTTTTGGCGTGAAACGGCCCACAGGTAAGAGGGTATATAATGGATGTTATCACATTGTGTTTTATCCTTGAAAAAGAACGCTGTGACGTTCGAAACGCGTTGGATGGGTCTTTTGTCACATTAAAGTGCCCTTTTAATTATTTTTCATTTTGGGTCCTTCCTGCTCCGTTTGTGCTGGTGCGCTTTTGGTCTCCTTTTTCCCTGTATTGCATTTTGTAGCTGCACAGCCTGCCTACCTACTACCAGGATGTGAGTATTGCATATTTTCAGGGGAACCTGCCGATGAGACTAAGGGTGAGTGGGCTTGTACCATCTACCACCTGTCTTCAGGAGGATAGTACCTATACTATTACACATTAAGTACTATGTTATTTATTAGTACCCTGGTTTAGTGGTTTGGCTTATTTTTGTTCAATATACCTGCATTTGAGCGCTTCAGCTAATTTCTACATTCTCTATTCCGTAGTTACCCTGTTTAATAAAGTATACTTGTTTCTCCCCCCCCCCCCAGCAAAATAAATAGGCCATCAAGAAACAATGCCGATTTTAAATAACTAGAGCCTTCTCTAGGGCTAGGAAAAGAGTGTGTCGGTGCCAATGATGAGGGCAATATGGCTCTTTAAAAAGAGGGTACACAGAGGCCAACCATGTCGGTTTCTTCCATATAGAGAAAACGAAGTTAGAATAGTAGATGGGACCAGCAACATAGCAGTTAAATTATTGAATATGGCTTTTTTTTTTTTCAACTTAAATTTTTATTAATAACGTACATGGTACATACATAGCATACAGTTGTAACACAGGAACAACCTCCTATTGATAAAAATCAGCCACGTGTAGATACTTACAAATACAGACATACGGGGCAGACAGACAGACACACAACTCCCAGGGAAAAAGGGGGTAAAGGGTGAAGTGGGGGGGGGGGTTCTCCTACCATGGTTCCGCTTCTTGCTTTGCGCCGGCTGGCTCTCTGCGTCTGAGAAGCCGAGTGCTCTCCTCGCGTCGCCCATGACCTACACCAGAGTCTATGTCTATCTCTGTCTATGTGCTTCTAATCTGTCCATATAGTCCATTTCACCCCAGCTGAACGTCTTCAAGAGAGAACGCACTTACCTCTATTAGTGCCAAATCGTGGCCCTTTCTACTCCCGGTATGTCTGTCTGGGCCAACCATGGCAACCAGACTTTTAGAATTTTTTTACCAGTGTCATTGACCAGACTTGTCAATTTCTCCATCTGGCAAATGACCAAATTCGATTCCGAATCTTAGCAATTAGTGGGATTTCATTTTGTTTCCAATGTGCTACGATCTCCCCCCGTACCGCCATAGCAAAGTGCGCCTGTAGGAGGACATGTGCAGAGGTACACAATGGAGACTATTTTAAGGTGAAATTAAAACAAGGCTTTATTGTGCCTGTCGCTTTAAACACAGCAAAAATCAACATAAGAGAATAAGCCAAACAAAAAAACCTATCTCTGCTTTGGAGACTATCTACATATGTAGCTCAGCCCTCTCTGACTGGGTTGGTTAGCTAAGCTATTTACCAGCCCCAAATCATAGAGACATTTATCAATACACATAGACATAGATAATAGTCTTATATGAAAAAGTCTTATCTGTTAGCTGGGCTGCTGTAGGGGAAGCTTCTCTGCTCTCTTGGAACCGCACCCTTGTGTGCTCAGGCAATGTCAGGCTCCAGGTTAGAATCTTGTCCCCTTTGTCTTGTGGTCAGCTTGTCGCTCAAGACATCTGTCCTTCCTTGGTTCAGCCCAGTTGTGGACTAAGGAATCTCTGCTCTGTCTCCTAGTTCAGCTCAGGTGTGAGCTAAGGAGTCTCACTTCCTGTCTCAGAGGCAGGCTTGTTCTACCACCTGTAATCAGCCAGGTGGTGTTAGTTAATTGCCTACCAGCAGTTAACCACCACACTGCTGGATTAGAGGCACATTTGTGAACAGGGTTAAGTCCCCTGTTACAGAGCCACTAATTTATTTTCACCTTTGGAGAGCCCTTCGTGCGGCCTGTTCAGGAGGAACAGCCATGGCTCCAGTGGGATGGGTTTGCCTAGGATCTTATTCAGCCAATCCTTAATCGATTCCCTGACCGGGGCGATCTTGCGGCACAACCACAGCATGTGTAACAGGTCTGCCTGCTGTCCACATTGTCTTGGGCACAATGGGGAGTAACTGGGCAGAAATTTAGCCAATTTTGTGGGGGTGTGGTACCATCGCATCATAACTTTATATGCGTTCTCCCTTAAGGTCGTGCACATGGAGCTTTTAGATGTCGCCGTCACGATCTTTGTCCACTCCTCTAGTTCTAGTACCTCCCCCAAGTTATGTTCCCATCTAGTCATGTATCCTGTTTTGTCTGTCACTGTCGCGCTAGAACCGGTTACGTCCTTGTACATCTGCGATGTAAGTCCCTTAGTGGATGTCCCTGATCGACAGAGCTTTTCAAAATTTGTCAATGGGGTATGGGGCTGAGATGCCTGATAGAATGCTCTGATCTGGAGGTATCTAAAAAACTCAGCATTGGGGATGTTTTTGCTGGATTTAAGTAGATCAAATGTTTGTATGCCTCGTCTACCCTCCAGATCCACTAACCTATTAATATTTTTGTGTTTCCAGATAGTGAAGTCAGCATTGGTCCGGCCCAGAGCAAACAGTGGGTTGTCCCACAGAGGGGTCATACCTGATGACTTGTGGGTCAATGTGCATTTGAGCCGGGTGGCCTCCCATACTGAAAGCGAGTTGGTCATTGAGGATAGCGGCAATTTGGTGCCTAACCGCACCTTTTTGGGAAGCCAAATTAGATGTTCCAGCTCAATAGGGGAGCATAGATCTTTTTCTAAAGCATCCCATCTTTTTGAGTCTGGGTTAGTGTGTCATTGCACAATTTGGCAAAATTGCGCCGCTTTGTATTAAGACAACAAGCAAGGTACAGCTAGCCCTCCTGCCCCCATTTGTTTACGCATTATCTGCTTACCTCGCTCTCTTTCCTCTCCAGATAAATGTATCTATCACAGATTGAAGCGAGAGGGAATCCTTCAATCCTAGTGGCACCGGAAGGGGTTGGTAGAGATATAAGAGGCGTGGGGGTAGATTCATTTTAACGCAGTGGATCTTTCCTATCCACGAAATTTTGTGAGTGGCCCATCTCTTAATGTCCCCTCTCAGAGTTTGCATCAATTTGCGGTAATTTGCCTGGTACAGCATATTGTATGACTTAGTGATATTAATGCCTAGATATTAATGTGTTTCTGTTGCCAATTGAAGTTAAAATTTATGGCAATCAATTTCTCTAAGTGCTTGGGGAGGTTTATATTTAGAGCGTCTGATATAGACTGATTATTTTCATCATTATTTTGAATCCGAATAAGTTCGGTAGAGAGGTAAGGGGTTTAGATATTGTCAGGAAAACATCATCCACGTACAGTGCCACCTTATGTGGCTGGCTTCCAATGTCAATACCCGTGATGTCTTTGCTATCGCGTATCTGAGCAGCCAATGCCTCCATACACAATGCAAAGAGGAGGGGGAGAGCGGGCATCCCTGCCTCGTTCCGCTCTTAATTTTGAAGGGATCTGAAGCAAATCCCTGATGGGTAGCCCTAGCCGACGGGGCCGAGTATAGAGCGAATATAGCTTTTATCAATTTTTCTCCCATCCCAAATGCTCCAAGCGTGGCTTCCAAGTAAGGCCAGTCTATCCTATCGAACGCTTTTTCTGCGTCCAGACTGAGCGCCATAACTGGTATTGATCTTGAATTAGCTATTTCTATCAGATCAATAATTTGTTGGCTGTTATCTGATGACTGCTGACCCGGGATAAACCCGACTTGATCTGGGTGCACCAGTCTGGGTAGGATGAGACCCAATCTGTTGGCCAATAATTTAGCATAGATTTTTATGTCCGAAGTAATCAGGGATATTGGCCTGTAGCTTCTACAGTCCTGGGGGTCTTTCCCCTGCTTGTGTATTACCGAGATGGACGCTTGGAGTATGTGTTGGGGAAAGTGGGTACCTCCTAGAACCTGGTTAAACATGCGAAGGAGATATGGGGTCAACTGTTTCCTAATTTTTTTGCAGTAAAGATTCGAGTATCCGTCGGGACCCGGGGCTTTAGAGGGTTTCAGGTTTTTGATAACCTCTGTTATTTCCTCCATTGTGAAGTCACTACCCATTACCTCTCTATCTGTCTCACTCAGACTCGGTAGATTCGAGCCCTTTAAGAAATCTTTTAGGGCCTTGTTCGTTCCTGCGGATCAGGTCACTTTTCCCCCATCATACAGTTTTTCATAAAAGGTCTTGAACTCCCCTACAATATTTTTAGGGTTGGCCGAGATCCCACCCGATTCAAGACGCAAGACCTGTATGTTATAGTTATTTGTTTTGGAATTAATCAAGTTGGCCAGCAAGGTATCTGGCTTGTTTGCTTTTTCAAAGAATCTTCTCTTTGACCAACTTAACGATTTCTCAGCCTGGGAGGCAAGGAGTAGATTCAATTTAATCTGGGTGTCCCTGATTCGTTGGAGGGTGGCCGAATTTGGGGAACTCTTGTGTTGCTCCCATAAGTTCTTTAGTTCTTTTTGCTCTTTTATGATTTTCGCGTTGCTCTCTCTTTTTCTCTTGGCCGCTAAACTAATCAATACCCCTCTTAATGTTGCTTTATGCGCCTCCCAGAGGGTTATGTGGGGACGAACGCTTCCTTCATTCTCTCTAAAAAAGTATTTGATTTCCTCTCCAACCTTCTCCTTCAACTGGGGAATTTTTAAGAGGGATTCATTTAGTTTCCAATTTGCTCCTGGCGTGTCCAACCCTATCTGTGCGCACCTTAGCTCTATGGGTGCATGATCCGACCACAAAATATCGTGGGTCCCAGAGTGGGCGATCTTTGGGACCAGTCTACTAGAGACAAAGAAGTAATCGATTCTGCTGAATGAGTCATGTGGGTGTGAATAAAAGGTGTAATTTTTGTCTAGCGGGTGTAACTCCCTCCAGACATCGACCAACTGCAAGTCCCTTAGCCCTTCTTCCAGAGCCGCAGGTCTAAGCATTGTTCTAGGCCTGTGGGATCCTGATCTGTCTAGGGTTGCATTCAGCACTGTGTTGAAGTCACCTCCTACTATCAGGGCGCCTTTACTGTGTTTTTGGATGGTAGTGAATGTTGTTGTGAAGAAGGCCGAGTCGTGTCCATTTGAGGCATATATTGTGACAATCGTTATTGTTTGCTGATTTATCGACACCGTGAGCATAAGAAACCTGCCCTCCTTGTCTGTTTTCACATCATCCACCACCAGCCCCACTATGTTGTGTATCAATATTGCAACTCCACGTTTCTTCTCTTTTGCAGAGGACAGATATGCTTGTTAAAATTGTTTATCGAAGTATTTAGGGAAGCTGGTGGTGCTAAAATGTGTTTCCTGAATTAACACAATATCAGCCCCTTTCTCTTATAGTCAGTGAGTGCTACTGCACCGACACACTTTATTCGAGCAAATACCCGGTATGTACCTGGCAGATACCTGGAATGCGCCACTCCTGACCTCTGACAAGCCCCGTTGCATTTGCCTTCCCAGCCTGGGTTCATGCCTGGCTGATGGGCGGCTGATCTGTTAAATGATAATGATTAGGATTTAATAGGCTGCAATGCTTCGCGTGTCTACCAGATGGCATAAATTCATGAATTGTAATGCAGTTTATACATATATACTGTGCAGTATTGCAGCCAGCAGGAATAAAATGCTTCAATCCCTGCTTGGAAAATAACTCAATGCACTCGGGCAGAAAACAGTCACAAACCTCAATACACCCGGGTATACCCGAATTCGTGGGACTAGCCGAGCTCGAATAAAGTGTGTCGCCAGTGTACCTTCCTTTTACGGGGACAGTTCAGCCCTTTGGCATTATGTGAAATAAAGGTTAGAGTCATGGTGTATGTGTAATCTCACCTCTTGTCCGTTGTGTCTCGACTTTGGATGTCTGACGTTCGCCGGAGAGCCTCTGTTTCTCTGCAGTGCACAGCAGTTTGCCCAGCTTCAGCGACACACCACCTAGGCAGGAGGAGGGATGGGATGGGGAGGATACATACGGAACATGGGACACATAAGGGGAAAAAGACAAAAAGAACATAAAAAACAAGGTGGGAGAGGCATCCGTGGTCCATGACCACTGCCCACCCTTGCCTTTGGGTTGAAGGAATCCGGCAGAGCCCCCTCTAACCCTCCTCCCTCTATCAGGGCTGCTCCGCTCCACCCTCTGCCAAGGACTTTCTCGAGGTCTTGGGCACCTGCCCCGACCCGGAATATGGCTTTTTAATAGAATGGATAGAGGGGCCTCATATACTGACAATGAAAATACTAAATTAGCCCAGATAACTTTATCAAAGGCCTATAATGCAAGCGTTTCCTGAATCTTTCAGAAATGTTTCATCACTCCATGCAGATGTTTAACATTGTACTGTGGAGAGAACCTTTCAAACCCATCGTAAAACCAGTTTAGTATGGTGAAGTAATATGACGTTTAAAGACCTTTAGTCTATCCACCAGTATTTTAGTAAAGATTTTGTAATCACAATTTATACTTGTAGCCCTGGTAAGAAATAGGGCTATAGTTCTATCCTCCTCCTGGTATAAGCCCTTGTAAGAGCAGGTTGCCAGGAGTTATCATGGGTTTCCCCCACTTCAAGCACTTGCCCTGAGTGGTGGAGGTAGGTCACCTGACTCTGTGTCAAGGCAAGAGACACAGGAGCGGTGCCTGCTGATATCATAAAGAGCAGTGCACTTCCTATTTAGAGTGAGAGTGAGGGTGTGTGAGTTAGTGTGTGTCTGTCTGATCGCTGGTCCAGTGTGACAAGTGTTAGTTAGTGAGCTGGAGTTACAGCTGTAGAAGGAGAGGGATCAGCTCATGAGTAGAGCTGATCCAACCTTAGTGTAGGTTGGTGGACCAGTACTTCTCACCCTGCTTAGGGGGTGAGGGAAGAGTTAGCCCCACTCTGGATGCCCTTGATCCAGAGTGGTGGCAGGGAGGGACCATCCTAAAGGTGAGCAATCAGAGTGGATCAGACACCCTGTACCTGTCTGTTGCTGCTGCTGTGAATAAAGACTGCTGCTTTTAAGGAAAAGACAACCTGTGTGAGACTGGAATCTCTCATCCCTGTGTGGGAACACTCTTGGCAAGGATTCCACCCCGCATTCCTGGGGCTTACTAAAGATGGAGGCGCTGCACCACTGAATGAGAACGAAGGCATCCACCCGAGAAACCTGTTCCAGTTATCCCCCATACCATCGCGGGAGACTCAGGCACTCCTGTTGCCAGCAGGTATGCACCACACTAAGACATGTAGCCAGGCCCCAGTATAGCTAAGGGGTGCCGATCTGCGATTGCCCCGGGGTACATGGGTTACATACTGTAAGAGAAATAGGCCACATAGCACCATACGTGTACCTTTTGAAAGGAATCAGTCTGACATGAGCTTGATTAAAATTGTATGAACATGAGTTTTCAGCTAGGAAAGTATTGTAAAGTTCAACTAGCAAAGAAGCTATTTTGTCATATAGTTTTTTTTTATTTGTGAGTAAAGTTGTCAGAGCCTGAGACCTTGGAATTTTTACATTTAAGTAATAATCCCTGAAGAACCGGGCATTACTGGCCAATAATGCCCTGGCTGGAACAGTTGAAGGCCCGAGGCGAAGCACACACACACAACAGCTCTACACACACACCATACACCAGCTAACAACACACACACACACACACACACACACACACACACACACACACACACACACACACACACACACACACACACACACACACACACACACACACACACACACACACACACACACACACACACTGCAGCAGACACACAAACACACAAACACTGCAGCAGTCATACACACACAAACTCTGCAGCAGCCACACACACACACACGCACAAACTCTGCAGCAGACACACACACACACACACACACACACACACACACACACACACACACACACACACACACACACACACACACACACACACACACACACACACACACACACACACACACACACACACACACACTCTGCAGCAGACACACACACACAAACGCTGCAGCAACCATACAAACACAAACTCTGCAGCAGCCATACACACAAACACACACACACACACACACACACATACAAACTCTGCAGCAGCCACACACACACAAACACAAACTCTGCAGCAGCAGCCACACACACAAACTCTGCAGCAGAGACACACCTAGATAGACAGAAACTGCAGCTACAAACAAACTCTGCAGACAGGAACTTACTTTGCTGCTACAAATACACTCTCTCCCTCCTCAACTCATCGGCTCTATGCACGGAGGGAGGGGGAGGAGTCACTGCCTAGCTGCTGCTCCCTGACCAGTCCCCTGCCTGTCTCAGAGCTGTTCTGAAAAAAAGGAAAAGCTGATTGGCTAGAAATAAACACTTTGCAAGCTGCCAAAAATTCCGGGCATTACTGAATGAATAATGCCCAGAATTTTAACAAATCAGAGAGCAGGGATTTCAATAATGTTTTAAATGCCCAGAATTTAACAGTTTTAGCCTATAATTCTTAATAATGCCCATAACCTCCTCTATTTTAATAAGAGTGTTGAAATGATTCTAGAGCTTGGAGGGATACTGAGGAACTTTTAAAGATTCCCCAAATTCTGATTGCTTTGAAGAGTCTACAGCATGGATCCCAAACCTTTATGTGCCCAAGAGCACACTTGAGAGTTCAGGCGAGAGTGGCAGGTACCAACCAATTAACACACATACAAAGTAGACTTACCTTGTGGGGAGGCCTCCAGTGCTGCGCTGGTCCTGCTTGCAGAAACGGAAGTTGGGCATGAGAAAGAGGCACACAGCAGCTGTTGTCTGCACTGCGGTGAGCTACTCACTGGCTCGCAATCAACGTGTTGGAGACACCTAATCTAACACGTATTATCAACTGGTTGATCAGTCAGTCGGGGACACCCACAAAAGACTTGTCGGGCGCCATTGTGCCTGTGGGCAGTGTGTTGGGGACCCCTTGTCTACAGGGTCCTGACTTCACAATTTAATTTTTAGAGATTCTAATGGCCTTATCGCCTCGTCTATAGAACTGCGCCTGCTTAATTGTAGTGTTAAAATAATCTATCTCCTGAAGTAAAAATTTTAGTTTTCTTTTTTTTTCTTTTCCCAAAGTTATCTCACATGCTTCTGGCTAAGGGTCCATTTTAAACTTAAAAAAAAACAAGGCCATGTCTTGGTTTAAAGTTAAATTAAGTTTTTTTTTTAGGATGCTACACTATTTTCTTCTTGCTTTACTGACTTAGCTACTTCCTAAAATAGGGTAGGATGCCCTTTATGTTGCAGATTATTACTCTCACCATTCATCCATCTGTTCTGCAAATGAGCTTTACAAGCATCCTCAGTAGCCATGATTCTAGGAAAGGGCCATGTCTAGCAAAAATGAGCGTATTGATCAATATATTTAGCCACACCTTTGTGTGACCCGATTTTAATTATATTTTCAGCTAGTTTTGGGAAAAGGGAAATGGAAATTAAAAATTATTATCTGTGTAACAGAGATTTAAAAGCTTTGTAAGAGCACCTAAACTCCAGGTCTATTGGTTGTATTATTATCAGTGTCTAGCACATCTAGTCTATTTTTCAGCCAATCGACAATCCTTGGGTTCCATCTTTATATAGAACCTGATGCAGAGAGAGGGGATATTGATTTGTCCAAAGTTGGCTCATTAACTAAGTTACAGTTCCCACCTACAATTAGAAGGATATCTTGAAAATCTCAAATACGGTTTATTAGCTAAATGTGTGAGAAAGGACCAAGAGAAAACAATAGGGGCTAGTATAAATTTTTATGATAGATCTTAACATGGTCAATTATGTACCTTCGGGTTCATGTTTTTGGGCATATCTTATTTAATTAGAATTTCTACAGCTCTTTTTTTATTGAAAGAGGCATAGATTCAAAATTGAACCCTGGTTCATTTTAATTTATCACACTCCTCGGCTCTAAGATGACCTTCCTGAAAGGTTATATCTATTTGTTTTTTAAACATGTATTTTATTGATGATTTCACAACATCTTTATATACATTTGGGAGTGGGGGTCAGGGGAACAGAAATAGAGGAAGGCGGGAGGCGGGGGGGGGGGGGGGGGGAGGAGGGTGCCAGAGTGTCCCTTTACACATTTACTAGTTAGTTCATAATTCACAGCATTCAGACATCATATATGGAACACATAGTAGGGGTTGTGTTTCTAGTAACAGGGCATTTAAATGTTTACTCACTACTACAATGAGGCCTAGTTTGTTGTTGGACTTACTCTGCATCAGAGTTTAGCTAGAAGAGACCATGGGTTTGTGGGGGAGGGCTGTAACATGACTGTATCCAGATTCAGGTGGGGGTTGTCTGCGAAGGAGAGCCATGGATTCTAGACCTTTAGGAAATTTTGACAAGTGTCATTAAGAAAGCTGGTCAGCTTCTCCTTTTGACATAGAAACCACACTTTGGCCTTTATATTTGGCAGAGTTGGAATTTTGTTTTGTTTCCATACTTCAGCAATTTTACATCAAGTGGCTGTGACTATATGTGTCACTAGTTTGTTTTCTGCTCTTGAGATTGTGGAGGGCCTTAGTTACTGTAAAAGGAAGAGCCATGGGTCCAATGGTAAATCTTTGTTAAGAATTTTCTGGATCCAGTTTAAAACCTGCTGCAATCATTCTGAAATCTTGAGACAGGTCCACCACATATGGAGGAAGGTGGCCACTTCTCCACATCCTTTTGGACAGAGCGGGGAGTAACTCGGGACATATCTGGATGTGGCTAATGGAGTTTTGTACCACCGTAGAATAATTTTACATGTGTTTTCTTTAACGGTTGTACATATGGAGATGCTAGCCACCGTGTTAAAGATATTGTCCCAGTCATCATTTTTAAATTCTTCCCCTAGGTCTTTTTCCCAATGCTCTGGGTCTCTGTATTTGGGAGGGAAAAACAGCCATATAGCCTGGAAGTTAAGCTTCTTTGTGTCTCAGCCTCCATACACATAGTTTCAAATTCTAGTTCAGAGCTAGGTGGGTTGATTTTTGAATGGAATACTCTGATCTGAAGGAAGCACAATATTTCTCTGGATGGAATGCCTTTTTCTTTCACCAGTTGATCAAATTGTTTGATCTTACCGTCTGAATGTATATCTCTTAGTTTGGTGATATCGGCTTTGAACCAATGAGTGAACGCCTGTTTGTTTTGGCCCGGGGGTAAGTCTGAGTTTCCCCACAGATGTGTTAATAGGGAGTTCCTGGCCATAAGCTTATATTTAAATGTAAGCTTGTCCCAAAGTTTGAGAGAGTGGGCGATGGTCGTGGGTAGTTTATGAATGGGTATTCTACTCTCTGAGGGCAGGCAAAGCAACTTGTTTATCTCGACGGGATGAATTGGCCACATCTATTATTAATGTATTTAGGTGTGTGAATATTTTCTGGCTTTTGATTGGGGAATTGATCCCCCCAACATTCCAATTTAAAAATTTGAGCAAAATAATCTTAAAAGGAAAGACATTAGCAGAGAAGTAATCCAGAGATTTTGGCAACATTAAATTGTTATATGGACATAACAAGTAACAACCATAACATCTGAAAACTGGCTACAATTAAAATACCAATTTCTTTTGCACTAAATAACTTCAAAAACAATATTTATTTATTTATAAAAATGTTTTACCAGGAAGTAATACATTGAGAGTAAGCTCTCGTTTTCAAGTATGTCCTGTAATACAGTATGTAATATGACAAATAATACATGGTTAAAAATACGCGTAGAGGTCACGACAGGTCATCCTGCGCATGTTGCTGACGGGCTGAGACGGCGCCTGCAAGAAGCCCATGCGGTGATTCCATCCCTGCGGTGCCGTGATCCGGATCTTCATACGGTTACCGCGGACCCGCATCCGGCTTCAGTGTGAGTTTCCGTCTCCCCCTGCCAGCTCTAGACAGTCCTAAATGGTTGTTTCACTATACACTACTCAGGATTAATTGTTCTGTTTTATTTATTTATTTCTGTCTTTATTTTTCATTGTGTGTTATGCTGTCTATGGATTTAGAGTAATTTTATATATCCAAGGGTTCATGTTCATTGTAACTGAACCTAGCTGTGTGACCTTTGTAACTGAGGTGGGGTTGGATCCCCTCAGTGAAATATTTATTAATAAATGATACTTTTTTAATCCCTGGTGCGCATTGTGTGTACTTTTTCTTCACATAAAGGAACAGGGTATACATTATATATAAGACATTGCATGCACAGTTAGAGAAGATGTATATTATAGGCTTATGAAACGTTACAGACCAGATTAAAATGTGAGACAGCCTTAGTTTTAAAAGAACTTAAACGTGGTGGATGTGAGAGTCTCTGGTAGGTTGTTCCAGTTTTGGGTGCACGGTAAGAGAAGGAGGAACGGACAGATACTTTGTTGAGCCTTGGGACCATGAACAGTCTTTTGGAGTCTGATCTCAGATGATAAGTGCTGCATGTGGTAGGGGTGAGGAGCTTGTTCAGATAGGTGGGTAGCTTGCCCAGAAAGTATTTGAAGGCAAGACAGGAAAGGTGAACTTTGCGCCTAGACTCGGGTGATGACCAATCTAGTTCTTTGAGCATTTCGCAGTGATGTGTGTTGTAGTTACATTGGAAAATGAAACGACAAATTGAATTGTAGATGGTGTCAAGTTTGCTAAGGTGGGTTTGGGGTGCCGTGCCATATACTATATCTCCATAGTCTATAATTGGCATTAGCATCTGCTGTGCGATACGCTTTCTGACCAGCAGGCTTAGGGAGGATTTGTTCCTGTAAAGTACACCTAGTTTGGCATAGGTTTTGGATGTCAGGGTATCAATGTGCATTCCGAATGTTAAGTGGGAGTCAAACCATATGCCCAGGTATTTAAAACTAGTAACAGGAGTTAGGGTGATGTTAGCGTTGGTTCTGATCTGCAGCTCAGTCACTGAAAGCTTTAAAAATTTAGTCTTGGTCCCAAATACCATTGTTACAGTCTTGTCAGTGTTTAAAAACAGTTTGTTTTGGGAAATCCAGTTTTCGAGTCTCAAAAAGTCAGACTGAAGTATGTGTTGAAGTTCGGAGATGCTATGGCTGTGTGCATATAGGATTGTGTCATCTGCATAAAGGTGTATTGAAGCTTCCTTACAAGCTGTGGGAAGATTATTGATGAACACTGATAAGAGTAGGGACCCGAGAACAGAGCCTTGCAGGACGCCACAGGTGATATCCAGGGGGTTGGAGTTAGAGCCTGGGATGGACACATCTTGGGATCTACCTGATGGGTAGGACTGAAACCAGTTTAAAGCATGCTTACTTATTCTAGAGCTCTGGAGTTTGTTAAGCAGGATAGCATGATCAACAGTATCAAAAGCCTTTGCAAAATCTAGGAATATTGCACCAGTGAGTTGACCCCGTTCCATTCCACACTGGATTTCATTGCAAACTTTTAGCAGGGTAGTTACGGTAGAGTGTTTGGGGCGAAAGCCAGATTGGAATTGGCTAGGGAAATTTGTCTTGGTATAGTAATCGCTTAATTGGGAGTGGACACATTTTCCCATGACTTTGGATAGGATTTTAGAGAAAGGAGATTGGCCTGTAGTTTGAGACAGTGTTTTTGTCCCCACTTTTGAAGATTGGGACAACTCTGGCAGTTTTCCAGGTCTTAGGGATATGGCCTGCAGACAGGATAGAGTTGACTATGGAAGCAATTGGTTTGGCAATTGCTGGGGCACCAAGTCTTAGGAACCTACTGTAGATTGTAGTAAGTCAGGTCCACTTTAGCTGCTTAGTTTTAATTTGAGGAGTGCTTGTGTAATCTCCCCTTCGGATACTGGGCCAAATTGAAAATTGTGGGCAGTGTTGGGAGGAGGTGGGGCTATATGGGTACTCCCAGGATGAGATTCAGGTTTGTGGTTTGGGTTGCGTTTCGCTAATGAGTTAGTAGCACACCCCACAAAGTGATCATTGAATGCTTTTGCAATGTCTGTAGGATTTGTCAGAGTAATATCCTCCTTAATGATATTACTTGGTTGTTGATGGCTAGAAGGCTGGAATATATTGTTGATAACCTTCCAGAAGTTAGCTGGGATTGATGTATTCTGGTGGAGATTGTCAGAGTAATATTGTGCTTATGCATGCCTTGTTTGCCTTGTGCACATGTTCCGCAGGCATCTGTAGTGATTGAGATCCTTGGTAGTGCCAGTTACTTTGTAGCTTTTCCACAAGGCATCCCTGTACCGGTAGAGTGCTATAAGGTCAGGTTTAACCCATGAAAGGTGGGCACCTCGTACCCTTATTCTGCGTAGTGGAGCATGGGTAACACAGAGTTTTAAGAACTCGGATTGGAAATAGTCGAGCGCAGAATCAGGGTCGGGAATTAAATCGATTCTGTGCCAAGGGCAGTTGGTAAGGTCAGACAGAAACTGTTGTGGGTTAAAGTTTCTAAATGTTCTAGTGAGGATAACTTTAGGGTTTGATTGGGGCAGTTTAATTTTACTTACACAGTTCACTATTGCATGGTCACTGAAAATGTGAAGCAATAGTCAATCTTGGGCGGGTACAAGACACAGGGTCTAGGGATACTCTGTTTAAGACTAAAAATGCATTTATTTCTTGATAGCTAATATCTTTAGGTATCCTTTGTGGATTGGAACAAGAAGTAAGCAAGATTTATATATTTCAGATTGGAGAAAATTTAGTCTCTTCTTTGCCAATTCCACTGAGTAATCTTTGAGGAAGCACTCTATGCTAAGAGATAATGGGGAAAGGCAGGTTTGTGGATTTGTCCAAGAAGTGGTATTTGTATATGCTGTACACTAACTAATCTTGAAACAGAAGTATTTTTCTCCTTTTGACAGATCTCAGAGACCTGGCGGTCAGCTCTCAGAACAGAAATGGTATCTGTAACATCAGAAATTTTATCATGATATACGTTGGAGCTACTGTTTACACCATTTCTTTTGGGTCCAGTCCCATGTGCTTACTCAATTGTTAGGGGAAAGCACAATACTCTTAATAGTAGAAGATGCAGTAATTCAGTAGAAACAAACTTGATGATATCTTAGCTTTACTGTATATTCAGCAGAAAGGCTCAACAGCCCAGATTATTTTGTTGCAAGCACTTTTTTAGATAATTTATTTTGGCAAGCAGCAAGGCATTTTGATATTTTAATGCATAAATAGATAAGGCTTGTGAAGTTACTCTGATATTGTTCAAGTTGCAAAAGTTTTGAATTCTGTTGTGAAGGTTGGCTATTTAACTCAGAGAGATCCTCTCTCAACAAAGCAAATGAGGCAGAGAGCGCAATTCAATTTGAGCCAGGCCTTTAGTCGAACATACAGTAGGTGTGTAAGAGAGAGGGAGTGCTGCAGTACAGGACCAGCAGTCATAAGACAGCGAGAGTGGACAGCACATCTCCCTGAGGCTAGGGTGACGTCCAACGTTCAAACTCAGAGTCCTCTTATATTGCTTCTTTAATTTTTATAAGCGGTTTATAGGTTGGTAAGGATCTCTTCTCGACTTGTCCTAGTAATTTCCTGTGGATGAGTTCCAAGACCCGGTGCCTCCTCCCATACTTAATGCGTGATCGACCCAGTAAGGGCACTCGACCACAAGTGTAAACTCAGCAAGACTCGACTTTCCAATATCAGCGGCGACTCCTGCTGGAATTATACACTGCACTCGCTGGTAGTCAGTTCTATGCTCTCAGAAGGGGATAAAAGCAGTCTTTTTATTATTTGCCTCCAATAAATCTTATGGCCATTAAACACTGGCCATATATAAGAACCGCACACGCACATAACATGGCAGTGGAGAGAGGACACTTGAGGATGGGACATCTAATAAGAAGAAAGAAGAAGATTCTAGTTTATTTAAGAAATAACCTGAGAGGTATATTCTTCAGTGAACAGGACTGGCGTCCTTCAAGATTGCATATTGGTTTTTAAGTTGGATGGTCTTAGTTTGAATATTAGGCCATCAGGCCGTAGATTACTTTAACTTCTTGTTTTTTGGGGGGCTGGTTTTTTTTTTGGATGGTTAGGCCATCTGGGCCAGCAATAACTAGTGAACATTGTATTTATATACATAAATATATATATATATTTTTTTACTTACTTACTTTTGGACTATTTGGTTTTTATTTCTAGTGGCTTTTTTTGTATGTGGTTTGGCCATTGGGCAACCAGATTAGTTCTAAGGGGTCTTTGACCCTGAAAATCAGGGCAGTCTTTGCCATGGATAAGGTAAGTTCATTTTGTTTCTCTTTAAACTTTTTGTTTCAGGGTGGCTAGTTAGTGTCTCCGTGAGAGGGCCTAGGTAGCCTTGTTTGCACTCAAAGTGTTAATGACCACTTGCATTGCAATGACATATACTGTTTTGTAATTATTTTTAAGTATGCCTAGTTAAATGTAAATATTTTATTAGTACTTGACCAATGGCCTAAAGTCCTAGTAGCCGACTTGTGCTAATAGGGCTAAACGTCTATTAGGGGATGTTGTTAAGTGTGGTGGTGGGGGGGGGGGGTTAGGAGGTGGGTGTGTATTTGGTGGAAACGTTAAACCCTTATATGCCATAACCATGGCAATGCCATACTAGCCTTTGCGGCATGCTAGAGGTAGAGCTGGCCGGGAATGGCGCGAACAGCAGAGCCCCGCCCTGATGGGGGGCATGGCGCGAAAGCTATGGCTGCGCCTTCATGCACAGTGACTCACTCGGCCCCTGTGCTGAGTCAACTGCTTAGTCTATGGGACCCTCCCCTGATTTCCACCAGGGGGAGTGACTTTCAACTATGGCCTGTGGGAATGCACCCACTGGGCCCAGGGACTGATATCCAGACGGCGCCACTACAAAAAGTAGTTCCGGCCGCGGAAATGATTTGCAAGAAAGAGGGATATTTTGCACGCAAAGCCGCTGCAAGGAGAAGGCGGGAACTAGCCGCGGGAAAAGAATCCAGCTCTGAGGAGGAAACTGGCGCGAAAACGCAGACCGCGCCCACCAGGACTGAGAGAGGCGCGGCCTTAATTAAGGGGCATGATATTCCCCTGTGGGATCCGCCCATAATTGCAACCCCTGGGGGCGGGTTCCAGCTATGTCAGCGGAAGGAGGAGCCGAAGCAGGAAGTGGCTGGCCCAGAAGCTTCTACCGGTCAGTCACGAGGAACCACTGACCTGGAGAGACCCACACTGAAAGTGGTCCCCACAAAGAGAATGGCCTGCCCCTCCGCTGTGGGAACTATGGTCTCCACCCAGCCCTACTCAGTACCCGGCGGGCTACTAGTAGTAAGGGTGGCTAACACCGAGACGGTGGTCGGGCTCTGCCTACAATGCGGGCTGCCCGGAGGCACTGTCAACATGGCGGCACGTTGCCCACATTGCGGGACATTATATCTGTGGCCCATGCCCACATTTATACCCATTCAACCTGCTGACCCCCCGGGGGACATGGCTAAGCGCTCCGCCGAGTCCCCTGGCGCAATATGGCTCAACCGTGCGAGTCCCGGAGAAAGGGGCGCACTATGGCTCAACCGTGCGAGTCCCGGAGAAAGGGGACTGGAGTCGACCAAGTCGGCTGGGTCAGTATCGACCGAGGCGGTGGGGTCGCTCCCCGACCGCGCAGAGACAAGAATTTCGCCACGCTCGGTGACCCCGAGATCCGGGAAGGGAGATTACTCAGATGAGGACCTCCGTGAACTAGCGGTGGCGAAATCGGGATCCAAGAGGGACCCAGGACGGACGACACCCCGTGGGGTGAGTTGCAGCTGTCAGAAAGACAGAACGTCCCCCGCAGATCGGTGAGCCGAGAGACGGAGTCCCTCCGCCTCAGAACGTGGCGGCGACGGACGAGAGACGCCGGCACCCCTGCGGACGGGTAAGAGGAGTCCCTTCACTTACCTTGCCCCAGCAGACGGTGTAGGAGCAGAAGGGCCGTGCCAGGCCCGAGGCGCACGTGGAGAGACGGCATCACTTCCGGTGAAGACGACGGCGGAGCTTCCGGATGTCGTCATCGAAGAAGAGATCCCGAATGGGGGTCCAACCCGCGATGACGGTGTTTCCGGTTCCGGGGAGGACATCACTTCCGGTGGCGACAGCGGAACCGCTGGGAACAAAGCAGCGACGCTTCGGCGATCGGGGGAAGGTCCCCGATCACCTCCAAGGCCCAGAAGTTGGATGGGCGATCCGAGGACTGAGGAGGGTGAGATATCCTCATTGGACCAGTCTACGGACAGCCAGGAACGGGTCGTAACCCCGTGGGGTCCTATCACTCGCCCCTATGCCCCATCCCCTGGCCTAGATAAAGCCCCTGCCCCTGTCACCTGTTCCACGGGATCTCCGCCTAGCCTGGAACTTATGGACACACCTTTGGGGGGGGAGGAGAGACGGACTGGGGAGAGACAGCGCAGTGGCGCTACGGAGGGTGATTCTCGGGGAGGGGGAGAGTTGAGGGTGGCCGCGGTAGGCCGGTGGTTGCCCCCTGCAGTTCCTGAACTGGTGAAAAAGGCCCCGGGATCTTATAGGTGGTCTGTACCGCGATCTGAACGGTCGTCGGGGGTATTTTCCCTGGAAGATGATAGGGAGTCAGGGGGGTCACATAAATTTAGAGAGAACCGTTGGTGGGCCCCACTATTCGAAGGGTACTCCGCGTGGATGGACCGCACTCGGTTCCTCATCCGGCGAGAAGATGTAGTGGATTACTGGTGGGCTGTGGGAGAGTTTACACCTGAGCAAAGGGACAGAGAGTTGCAAGAGCGGTGGCTGCAGATTGAGCATAGGGAGATAGAACCCATGGGTCCTAGTATCCTATCAGACCCCGTGGACCCTGATGAGCCCCTATCATGGGTGTTACCTGGGAGGGCAGGTAAGGCTGACCTGACTAGGATAAGTAGGGCCGAGCGGACCATAATGGCTCGGTATAAATCATCCCACGGGTTGGAGTACCCGTATGTCCCTGAGCCTCTTATGGACGAAATAGAGGAAAACAGAGATAGGTGGCTTAGGGAGGCCATTGAAATGCATTTAGTAGGAAGAGGAAGTGCAGTAGTAGGGAAGAAGGCCGAGGAACGGATAGAGCACTTAGTGCGTGTGTGGGGCATTGGTAGAAACATTTATAAACACAGGGTGACATATAGGCCCGAGAGGGGACTGCCTAGGCACTATCATGTCACGGTCCTAGACATGGGCGGTAGAGAGGTCAAGAAACCTGACCCGAGTCACTATTTTTAGGGGGTACTAATACATTACGCGGGTTTGTGGCTGCTGGTCGGGGCGGGCTTGGCGGAATGTACTGTAGACATTTTGTTATATACCATGGAAATTTGTATGTGAAGTTAACCTAATTATGTGTTGTATTTCAGTGCTTCCTGGAAAAGGGTATACAAATTTAGGTCCCAGCGAGGTCGATGGGATTCACCAAGGGGAGAATGTAGCCGTCATGTAAAATGGCTACAGTCATCTCTCCTGCTGACAGTAAGGCCTGGTAAGTTGTGGGCATGCCAGCAGTAATTATGGAGGTTTGCCCTCACACCCTGGTGGGGTGCCCTGTGTATGGATTGGAGTAGTCACATGCTCTGACTCCATGGTTAGTGATGTCAGAGGTGTGTCAGCTTCCAGAGTGTACATAAGGCACAGCACTGAGTCTAAAGTTAGTTCTGCGAAGAGGAGGAGGAGTTCTGGCAGGAGTTCAAGTTCTAGTACTAGCCTGAGTTACTGAGAGTTCTAGTTATGTTATAGTAACTGAAGAGGAGACTGTGTCCAGGGACCTGGCACAGGGCAGTGATCCCTGCGGGGATAGGGAATCCCTATCTAAGGAGAGATACACCTTTTAAAGGGAGGCACTGACTGGACATGAGTGGCTAGATATCTACTGCGAGGGGCAGCTAGCCCACTCAGGCAATAAAGATGTTCTCAATCACAAAACTTCTCGTGTACATGTGTGGAATGAATGTACAGAGAGGAGCACCACGAAGGAGTTCCTCAACAGGATCATCCCCATGCGGACGCAGGGACCCTGATGAGGTGGAGGCGCTGCACTGGAACTAGGTGAGACTCAGCACACTACCTCAGCTGCCTGTCTGGACGGGTCCTCCCCACACACCATCATGCGGGAGACTCAGGAGTCCTGTAGCCAACAGGTGCACCACCAGACACTACCACACTGTAATGGGGGCCGGTTAGACCACAGGGGCCAATGTGAGATTGGGTGGGTCAGGCCGGTTCAGAAAAACCGTTACATCTATAAAGAAAGAGATTGTGGTGAAAGGAATAAACAATAACAATTAAAGTAGAACCGACAGCCCTTCTTCAGTGCCCTGTAGATATTCTCAGGGAGTTTGAGTGACCCCTTCTGAGTATACAGGATGTCTAGTTTTACTTTTGTTTTTGAAACATGTGGACAGAAAATGTATTTCTGATATGATTTGAAATGCTAACTGGAAGGTTATATTGGTATTAATTAGCAAGATACTCAAGTAATCTAGAAAGCTTTTCAAAAAAGAAATACAAATACTCATTGTGCCTGAATCTATATATAATAAAAGTGAATGTTGTGAGCCTGGTACTAGATGCGGTGAATCTGATTGGTCCTCAGCCTCTGGCCAATAAGATTGTGGCTCTATGACGTCACCCAACTGCCGCCTCACCCAACTGCCACACACACACGCACACACACCACCACCACCACACACCACCACCACACACACCACCTCCCACCCAAACCGCCGCCTCACACCCCTGCGCCTCCAGCCTCCCCTCCACACAGCACCACACACACCACCTCCCGCCTCCCCTCCCTCACCCCGGTGCCTCCCGCCACAACTGGGCGGGACCAAGCGGCGGAACGGACGGCCGGGAGGGGGCAGCCAACCCCCCTTCACCCGTACCACACCCCCCCCCTCACCTGTACCACACCACCCCCCCACCATGGAACTGCGGGGGGGCGGGGCCTGCGCCCGAGAAAGGCGCCACACGGAACTGCGGGGGGGCGGGGCCTGCGCCCGAGAAAGGCGCCACACGGAACTGCGGGGGGGCGGGGCCTGCGCTCGAGAAAGGCGCCGCACAGGACTGCAGGGGGGCGGGGCCTGCACCCGAGTAAGGTGTCGCACGGAACTGCGGGGCCTGCGCCCAAGAAAGGCGCCGCACGGAACTGCGGGGGGGCAGGGCCTGGGCCCTAGAAAGGCGCCGCATGGGACTGCGGGGCCTGCGCCCGAGAAGGGCGCCTGTGTGTGTGTGTGACAGTGTGTGTGTGTGACAGTGTGTGTGTGACAGTGTGTGTGTGACTGTGTGTGTGTGTATGACACTGTGTCCCCCCCTCCTGTCCACTGTCCCCTGCCACCCTCCTGTCCACTGTCCCCCCCTCCTGTCCACTGTCCCCCCCTCCTGTCCACTGTCCCCCCCTCCTGTCCACTGCCCCCCCTCCTGTCCACTGCCCCCCCCTCCTGTCCACTGCCCCCCTCCTGTCCACTGTCCCCCCCCTCCTGTCCACTGTCTCCCCCTCCTGTCCACTGCCCTCCCTCCTGTCCACTGCCCGCCCTCCCTCCTGTCCACTGTCCCCCCCTCCTGTCCACTGTCCCCCCCCTCCTGTCCACTGTCCCCCCCCTCCTGTCCACTGTCCCCCCTCCTGTCCACTGCCCCCCCCTCCTGTCCACTGTCCCCCCTCCTGTCCACCGTCCCCCCTCCTGTCCACTGCCCCCCCTCCTGTCCACTGCCCCCCCTCCTGTCCACTGTCCCCCCCCCTCCTGTCCACTGTCCCCCCCTCCTGTCCACTGTCCGTCCCTCCCCTCTGGGGGGAGGGAGGGAGAACGGAGAAAGAGGGGGAGCACAGAAATAGGGGGAGAGAAGGGAGCGGGAAATTTAACTCACGGGCAACGCCGGTCTCTCAGCTAGTGCAATATATAGCCATTATAATCTAGCAAACACTTCACAGTGATGGGTGTTGTAGTCAAACAAAAGATAAAAGTGTATAAAGAACTGCACAAAGTACCCAGTTTATGGTGACGGATGAAGTATACAGAACCACACACAATGTTACAGCAATTAATGACTGGCATTAACATCTGCAAAACAATTCTGGGCATGAAAATTTGGCAAGCTTTATTTCTACAACAAATACCCAATTAGGCATAGATTTTACATGCATAGTATAGATGAAATCAAAAAAAGGGAAAGCCATATATCCAAGTATTTAAAGGAGTCTGTCTCGGTCATATTCTGAATAAACCAGGCTGTGTTGTTTCCTTAGATAACTCTAGGTATCTAACTAAAAGGCAAGACACTAAAACATGGAAGCATGGATCAACAATATGTATGCGCAGAGGGTGACATGTTGGAGAAAAAATTATCTTGAATGGTGTATGTACAAAATCCAGTGGATATATTAATTCATTGTCATTATCAGATAGGGAAAGATGCCATATTATCTCAACTCAGGCAGTGTACCCAATAATTCCAGTGGATACAGGAGTGCCCCAGTCATGCAGCGGGTTCCGTTCTAAGGACCCGCTGCAAAGCGAAAATTGCCAGAAAGCAGAACTGGCGATTTTCGTTATGTGCACATGCGCAGACCGGCAATGCGCCGTTCTACGCATGCGCAACATCGGCAAAAAAGACCATTCTGCGCATGCGCGACCCTGGACCGACCCGTTCTGCGCATGTGCGACTCCGGCCCGGCCCGTTCTGCGCATGCGCAGACATGGCGGCCCCTTCTCGGTACCGCCGTATCGCCGAAAAGCGGAGCGCCGAGAAGCGGGGCCTTGCTGTACGTTATCTCCTTTAATTCTTAGAAGGGGCAGGAAGAATATCATATTTCTACCTGGTGAAAGGCCCACCTGGGACCTGAAACGTTACTCCTCCTCTGTTCTTGGCTGTCACATTAAATGGAGAATTGCATTATGAACTTGTGTAGCAATGTACTTTGTACCTCTGTCCTAGAGGAGACCTGTATTTTGACGAATTTGTTTATCTGTTGGTTTCCACATTCAAATTTAGTGGCACAATAAACCACATGTGCAAAACAAAAATAAACATGTACTACCAGTGCAATGTGCTACCCCAGGGAGACAGTTGGAGCTTAGGGAGGTTAATGCATGACTAAGAAAGTGGTGTAGGAAGGAGGGTTTGGTGTTTTTACAGCACTAGGACTCCTTTACTGAGAGGTGCTATCTTTATGCTAGGGTGGATTGCACCTGAATGAAGAGGCTCTTCTGTGCTAGGGGGGAGGGGAAGTAATGTTAGCAAGGTTGGGGGAGATTTGAAACTAGGAAAAAGGTGGGTGGGACAAGAAACAGACAATGAACTAAACAGGAAAGATAGGAATGGGGAAATAGCGAGGGGTCATGTAGGGAGAATGGAGGGAAGTGGGAGTTTGGCAGACAGAGACCCAAATTAAATACAGATAATACTAGTGAATCTGCACAGGACTTCTCTGAAGATCACAGGATTTTCCATATGAACATTTGGCGCCAGGTTTTCTTTATTTCTCATGTTGTTTCTGTTTGTACTAGACAGTAGGTACTAGGCAGCCTACCTTTATTTAAAGGATATTTTTTATTATTATTTTTTGTTTACACTTTAGCGCTATAGTCACATTTTCCTTTGTTCTGACAGATAATACTAGTGTAACACCTTTCCCCCCCCCCCCCAATCGCAGATAGGGACCCTGTGGGGAAATCTACACTTGTGTTACCGGGTGTGGTCTGTTACCTGATAGGCTCACAGAAGGCCTGAACCTCTGCCACTGGGAGCCTGGGGTTACCTGATCATTCATACACAGGGCCTCCACCTGTAAGGGTTCCCACCTGAGTGGGATGGTCCTCTTACAGGAACCACAATAATAAGACACGCACACAGTGTATGCTAACAACTGTTTTACTATTGCTACTAATAACTTTGGTACCCTGTACCACACAGCAGGATGCCTATAAACACACACATGGAAGTGCACACATCACCATAGGTATTCCCCAAAGTACCTGGGTGCTGGACACCAATTCCCTGATGTGCCTTATGTCCAAACCCACCCAATGTGTTGGAGATAGTGCTATCCCTTGACGTGTTGGTGCACTGCTATAGATACCTGCCCGGGCTCCAGCCACGGGTGCCGCAATACAACTGGATTGGATCCGCCGGATCCGACGCGACGTCCTCCTACGCGTGAGGTGAATTCCAGCGTGGATAATATCACCATGCACCGCACCGTCTCCACCTTGAGTGGATCCGTCTGCAGCCGGCAGGCAGCAGTCACTGCTTGGCGTGGCCTCCGTGAAGATAGTCTATATATATAGAGGGATCTGAGCCCAGACCCAGGAATCAGGCTGCGCTCCACGGAGTGTATCCTAACAACCCAAACAGCTAAAGGGGCAGAACTACTCATGTAGGGCTTGTCCCTGAAGCAACCACAAACTGGGGCAATGGTAACAGTTATCTGGGGCCTATGGGGGTATCTGGCCTAGTGCAAGGGGCTACTGCTCCCTTGCACCCTCACTCACCCAGCTCCCTGCTCCAACTGACATACGCAGAGCCCGCGAAATTTATCCATCGGCGGCTGCCGGGAATCCTTGGCCCTTATTGGCCACACAGGAGCACCTGGTGCCTTCCTCCCTTGGCCTCATGGGAATTGTAGTCCCGTTGAGGCTACTAATGTATTGGGGCCGCGTGTGCAATCCCACTGCGCATGCGTGACTTTCTAATGACCGCAGCAACTCCCACACTCCATCTGCGCATGCGCAACCACTGCGCATGCGCGCGCTTATACAATGGCGGACCCCGCTAGCCGGGTGCACCGCAGAGACTCCCAAGCCTCAGAGCGCTCTCTGTTCAGCCCCACCCTTGCGAACAGTCAGCGGGTCCGTCGCTGTCTCAGGCGTCACCCGCGACCGCACTGAAGGCAAGGAGGGGGGTCTCTGGGAGCCCAATGGGACCAGGGCTACACTAGTAAACTGCGAAATAGGAGTAGAAAGGCTGGAAAGATAAGATAACAGTAGCACAGACTGGACAAACACTTAAATACATGCTTGCTAATGCAAGAAGCCTGACAGAAAAAATGGGAGAGCTTGAATTAATTGCTACAAGGAAGCAATATGATATTATAGGAATTACAAAAACATGGTGGGATGACACTGATGACTGGCCTATTATTTTAGAGGGTTATTCCCTTTTTCAGAGGGATCGTTCATATACAAGAGGTAGTGAAGTAGGTTTATAGTTAGTTTGTTATAGTTAGTTTGAAGCAGGGGAACCTGGTTCAATTCCCGGTGTCGGCTCCTTGTGACCTTGGGCAAGTCACTTTATCTCCCTGTGCCTCAGGCACCAAAAACATAGATTGTAAGCTTCACGGGGCAGGGACCTGTGCCTGCAAAATATCTCTGTAAAATGCTACATAAAAATCTAGCAGCGCTATAAAAGAACATGCTATTATTATATATTTAACTCGATTTAAAACATATGTAGCAGGGTCCCCCCTGGTCCCCCTTACCCTCGCTACTGCGGGGTCTCCTGGCGGTTTCGGAGGCAGGGTGCCGCCATCTTGGTTGTGTCACGGAGGTTCGCGCATGCGCAGTAGCGACGCGGCGGCCATTTTGGTAAAGGAGAAGTGGCAGCAGAGGCACTCCGTAGCGCAGGGATGGCCGACAGTCGCGCATGCGCAGTTAGGGCAATGCGGCGGCCATTACAATGTGTGCGCAGGCTCAGCGGAGAGTAGCGACGGCCATTACAGATCGTGCAAGCGGCCCTATTAGGAAAGAGGGCCATGGAGGACTACAGCCCCCAGAATGCTTAGAGGAAAACAGGCCACCTGACACCAGGGAGCCAATAAGGCTTACAGCTTTCCCTGAGAGGAAAGATACATTGTTGTGTGCTGCAGTGAGGAAGCAGAAGAAGCTTGGACACAGACAGGGGAGGGTGGGTAAGTGTAGAGAGCAAGTGGCTCATACACTAGGCCAGACATCCCCCCCTTAGGCCCCAGCTAGGCCACCAATCACATCAGCTTATGGTTACTACAGGGACTCCCCTTAGACAGGGACAGGGTCCTGTAGAACCCAGACAAGTGAGGTTACAGCCAGGAAGAGGAATATCCTGGCCAGTGATTGCAGTGAATCACTCTCTGCCAGTGCAGACCGTCATATCTATCCGGTGGGATCGCCCCGGAGGAGCGTCGAGGAAGGCATCGCGGCAGCGGAGCCTTTGTGAAGATTGTTTGCTGGTCCGAGTGCAGGAGCGCTCGGCAGGTAACCCTACACCTAAGTGCACCATCTATAACATCCTCATACTTGTGGGCCGCGCGGTCACCACACACTTGGGGTTTGGGTGTGGGACAGTGGACACGGTGTGGGGACACGGTGGAGGGTTTCACCCTGCGTTGGCGCTTTGGGTAGTTGTGCCATTAATATTATAGAGTGATAAGAGTTTATAGAGTGAGAAGTGTATGCATATTGTTATAGTAAAGATCGTTAGTATTTTACATCTAGTGTATATGTTCATTTGAATGTGTCCTGCGAGGAACATCGCAGGTGGAGCAGCCATCGCAGGTGGAGGCGCTGTACCATATAGTATTGTTCCAAAGGATACACCCCAGGCACTCATTGGCGGAGGCTTAGACCTCCTGTGAGCCTAACAGGTAAAGCACCACACCTGGTAATACATATAGATTCTCCTCATATGCACCCTATCTGCGATTGAGGGGGGGGGGGGGGGTATGGGTTACACATACTACAAGGGAAGATGTTTATGAAGGGAAAGATGAAAATGTAGAGACCTTGTGGATAGAAATTATCAGTGGTGGTTAAAGTATAAAGAAAATCTTTGTAGGAATATGTTATAAACCACCAAATATCTGTGAGATTGAGGAAGAGAAAATACTTTTGCAAATGGAGAAATGCAGCAAAACTAGGCAATGTTGGCATAATTGGTCGTTTTAACTATCCAGACATAGACTGGAGCAATGAGATTAAGCATTACAACGAAAAGGAAAAAGTTTTTGTACTAAAAGACAATGACATTGCATTTTCACAGCAACATAAAATAATTCTTCATTACAGTTTTAGCACACAAAATAAATGTTTATTCCGCAGATATTACTTACATTCAGAAATAGTAGATAAATGACGATAACATGAAAAGAGTTATATTTCTTTCAAAGAAACTGCATAATCATTGTTTTCCTGGGTGAAAACCTTTCTTTCTCAGCTTGAAATACCCTTTCCTGTCAGATACCTCTCCAGGTATTATCCTTTATGCATTATAAAACTTGTCTGTCATTAATTTAAACAGGAAATATCCCTTCTTTAGTTTATCCTACTGCTAACATTATGACCAAATATGATATCAACATTGATTTTATCCCCTGAGGAAGTGTGCGCAAGCGCACGAAACGCGTAGGGTTTTTTCATTACTGTTGGACGTGTGTACACGAAAAGAGCAGAGAGTGCTGAGTGCTGATTCCCTGGAGCAGAATTAAGAAGAACCTCTGCTCGAAAATCCCGCCGAGAGTCCCACCTACCTGTGACGGATTATCCGGTATCCGGTGACGTCACTTCCGGTTTCGAGGAGCACGGTGTTTGGAGGAACGTTGCGGTTAATTCAACTTCTCAGCCCAGGAAGGACAGATTACATTCGCCTATTCGGCGCTCATTGCCTGTGTTCTAGAGCCGTCTTGTGAGTAGCTGTTCAGTTTTACTCTACCGGATTGACTCTTTCAGTGTTGCATCATCCCACATTTTATAATTTTATAGTTGTATTAAACAATTTTTATTTTCAGCTTTCGTTTGTGAGTCTTGTCTGTGCTGGTTTGTGAGTCTATGTCTGTGATTTTTTGTTAGCTGTGTTGCACTAAATTCTGCTTTTTTCATTCCATGTTCCATACCAAACGGAGGACATCATATCTGGTCATCCCTTGATGATAAGATTGCATCATTGGGACTTGAACTTTTTCATCTGGATATCCAGGACTAATACCTAATTGGACATTTTAGGCGCCGGTATCGCTTTCTTTTTTAACATTGAATTTATAGAACAATATGATAGCTCCCGTCAATCCAACATTATACTATACCTCCGTATGTACATATAGGGAACTCAAGCTTATTATCAGAAATGGTTACATCAGCTTCAAATATCACTCGCTGGCTGTCACAGGAGACCAGCACTTTTAACATCTTTCAACCGGGATCAGTCACTAGACAAAACAAGGTAGTGGAACAAAATGAAGTTAATTCGGGTAAACCCGTGTAAATACAATGAATATACAAAATATAGATGAAATACATACTTACTGGGGGTCTTGGGGTGAAAACTAGGCTGAAATAGGTGCAGGCGCCTGCTTCGGAAGGCTTACCCTGACCGGGAAATCCTTCCCGGCTTCCTGGTCCTCTTTTCGGCTAGAAATGCTAGCCGCGACGGCTGTGTTCTAAAATGAGAACTTGGACCTCGTTTCTGACTTAGTTTCTGCAGAGCAGGCTTTCTTAGCTCCAAAAATGAAGCTGGTTGCTCTGCTATTCGTAAAAAAGCAACGTTGAAAAGCCCACGCGCACTTTATCGACTCAAGCCACAAGATCAAAAGCCCGCCTTTGCATCACCGGCCCAAGTCACAGGATCGTCTGTTTCTCTGACTGGGGCATATTATTACATACACTCCGCTGAGCGATCCTCAGCATGGAAGTAGGAGGAGCGACCAATCCGTGCGTGAGAATTCCCTCCCACTAGCCAATAGGAACAGGGGCTCATCCTTTGGCTGACGTCAGAGGAGGAGGCGTGCCAAGCCAGCTCGAAAAGCCAGGTGGGCGGGAAATGCGAATGAGCCAATAGGAAATGCACCTACGACTTGTATCTCCGCCGGTTAACTCATTGCCACCCACTGGGCAGGCTCCACCAGGTGTGGCAGATTCAAAAGGTGTCTCCACAGGGTGCCCTTTGTTCTCTGGACCTGGCAAATCACCTTCCTCGCCCACCAAACAGTTTTGTCACCTTTGGTCAACCTCCCTCCTTTGAACTCTGATTTCTATCCAGACATACTGGCACCTATGTGGATGCCCGGGCTGACTGCATAGACATTTATAGTAAAGGCACCAAACATGATGAGGGAAATGGGTCTGGGATATCTGGGCTCGAAAACCAGGTGTCTGGGGGACACTGGGTAGCCCGGTGTAATTCAACGCGCATATCGGCAAATCCTGACTGCACGCAGGGGAGAATTAGGGGACTACCGGTAACTCCTGCACACAAAATAACTACATTTCTACCCAAATATCCCACCTAAGACTTACACTCCCGAAGTTTCAGGAATCTGGGGCAAGGTGAAAATTAAAAGTGGAAAAGCAGTGGACACTTTAACTTTGACATGTTACAGTACATGGCCCCTGGCTTATGGTGCGACTTAGCTGCCAGGGGCCCACGGTTTTCAGGGATAACCAGTCAGGCAGTATACTGTACTGATATAAATATAAATATATAAAATATATATACTGTTGTAATATAAATATAAATATACAAAATATATATAATGTACTGATATAAATATAAATATACAAAATATATATACTGTACTAGTATAAATATAAATATACAAAATATATATACTGTTGTAATATAAATCAACAGAAATAACAAAATTATTAGATTTAAATTAAAATTAATTTTATTTTAAAGTTGAATAAATATACATTACTTACGTGTTAGTTACCCTTGGTGCCCTTTTGCGGTCTATGTTTTTTCCGTGTGCATGATAGCTCACGGTGGTTGCTGGCACAATGATTCCAGAAGTAGCTAACCAGCGTTGAATAGCAGAAATTCGGTGTCCGCTCGTGCACATGTCCTTAATTCGCATGCTGAGCTCCTTGGAAATCTTTTTAACAGGCATTGCTGCGAGTAGAAAGAAATACAAACACAAGAATGTATATTCGATGTTTAGTCAATGTGTATTCAATGTGCAGTGAATCCACAAAATGGATGGTGTATTTATACGGTAATGACTCACATTAGAATACGCCCACTTTCAACACCTGTACCTGGTCGCCATGCATAAAAGGTTCCACACTTTGCATAGCCCACCACTCGATGATCTGTATCTGAACTTGCACTTGTCCAGATACTGCATTGTGCCACCTGCTTCCATGGAGCAACCCCGATTCTACGGACGCAGGAACCCACTCGCCTTTGCCGTGCCTGTCAAGCAGAAAAAGCGAAAGACGGTTGCCATTTCCACGCCAAGGCAAAAGCGACAGGCTAAGGCCAATAAAGAAAACCTTCTGCTGACCCAAAAGGCCAAGTGTTTTCATAGACATCAGCCTTATTATGTCAAGAAGATATACGGTGATGTACTCTCGACGCAAAACGATTGGCAGCCAACCCATCGAACCAGCAGACCACTTCCTCCCATACGCTTCGACGACTCTGCCGCCGCTGTCCCAGAAATCTTCAGCCCGTCTTCTCCACCCCTCGTCCTTGACGCTGCCGCCGCCTTCACGGAAACCCACAGGCCATCTTCTCCAGTTCTATCCGACGACGCTGCCTCTGAAATCCACGGGTCACTTTCTCCTTTGCTCTTAGACGACTCTGCTTCTCGCCCGGAAATCCAAAGGTCACTTTCTCCATCCCTCTTCGACAACGCTGCCGCTTCTTCTCTACCGGATATCCACAGGTCACCTCCTCCACTCTTCTTCGATGTCGCTGCCGCTTCTCTCCATGGAACCCCCATCTCATCCTCCGTTGCACCCATCCCCCCAGATGTTCACACGCCATGTACAAGAAGCAGCTCGTTAGACCGGATGCTGAATGGGATAACTGTGGATCTCCCCGGGAATTCTATTGTGCTAGCAAAGATAGATCTGCTTCTGGAGACAATGCTAAATGTGGAGCAACGGATGCTACAAATGGATCAACGGATGGTACATATGGATCAACGGATGGATCGACGGATGGAGAAGATAGAGGCTGACATAGCGGGCATACATTATTTGTTCGGTGTTAATGCCCCTGTTTCCCCGACGCTGGAGCAGGGGGGTGACATGGATGTGATGAATGGGACCTTCGACCCCCTTCCATCACCAAGTGCACCCCCTCGACCAGAAGATGCAGTGTACATGTATGCCGTTGAGGAGGCATAAATGTCACGGGAGACAACGGGAGACAACCCCGCGAGACAACCCCGTCAAGACCACGCCAGGAGACAACACGGCGACCAAGACCGGAGGAAAGTTTCCCCCCAGACAACCTACCATCTCCCGTCGCCTCAAGCACACTCGCTCCCAAAAAACCTACAGTCGCTCACGTCGATACGGTGCCCGACATCACCCTGTGCGATCTGCCACCGGCACTCAGGGAGAAGTATAGGGTGATGAGTGCTGGTGCACCCCACAAGTATGCCTTGTTACTTTTTAAGCACCATGTTCCCAACTCGTTGTACTGCGACTGGGCCTTCAAAGTGAACTACGACGGAAATCGCGTTAAAAAGGCGCTTCCTGCCAATTTAAGATGGAACATTCGGGATGAAAACCTGCCCTGTTTGCTGTCCTCGAGGACTGTAGTGGTGCAGGTCTGACTGACAGTTTTGCGCACCATCCCACTGTACTGTATATGTTTCTTTAATAAAGGAGATGTTTCGTTTGTATACTGCATTTTATGAATAATTTTTTTTTGTAATCACAGGTAAGACCATACTGTTGTGCTGAACTATATTGTACTCTACATGATTTACCTGCTGTACTTAAATAAAGGAGATGTTGTTGTGTGTTTTTTTTACTTGTATTTATACAGAAATGTTTTAACTTGCTGTCCACACACACAGGACATGCACAATTCCAGTCCCTGGGGGCCGCAAACAGGCACGTTTTTCAAAGGTTACCCTGAAAACCCGCCCTGTTTGCTGCCCTCAAGGACTGTACTGGTGCAGACTGTTTTGCACACCATCCCACTGTACAGTATTGTCACGCTGCGCTCACCACAAACAGGACGAAAGACCGCGGGGCTGAGGTGGGGTTGTATAGGCACCGACCCACAACCACGCAGTCCTGTCCGGAATGCGTAGTCCTAGTCGTACCGCGTCGTAGGGTTGGAGAGGTCAGGGGAGTCAGGGTACTTGCCGTGTTCCAGGGTTGGAGAGTCCTGGTAGGTAGAGTTTCGTAGCCAAGGTCCTGGGTAATAGAAGGTAGAGTAGTCGAGTAACGAAGCCGGGGTCAAAGTGCTGGAGAGTGTAGAAATCCAAGTAACAGGCAGGGTCAAACAGGTCAGACAAAGTTCAAGACAAAACTAGACAGCAGCGGTGAGCACAATGCATAAACAGGAGTTTATGCTCAGCAATGAAGGACAGGCAGAAGCAGGTATATATGTGGGAAGGGTCCAATTACCTTGCAGGGGTGTGTACTGGTCCACCAATGGTGTCAGAGAGACACTGATCAAAAACAGCTTGCAATTAGGCTTTCCTGATGCTAGGTCTGGTTGCCGGGCAACCCGCGCGCGTGCGCGATGCGCGTCGCGACGTGATGACGTCATGCGGTTTACTCAGCAAATCTCCGCCTGTGGGAGGCTCCAGCAGCTCCCTCACGTTCTCCTGCTTCCTGGTTGCCGAGCAACCCGTGCGCGTGCGCGATGCGTCTCGCGGAGCTCCGCCATCACGCCGCTGCGCCTGCACTGCCCTGGCAGTGCGTGGGCGCATGACTCTGCCCCGTGGTGCTTCCCTGAGTCGGTCTCCGCGCGGATCAGAGGCAAGTGTGACAGTATCCCCCCCTTGAGGGGAGACCTCCGGGCGAACCAGAGATGGTTTCTCAGGATGCCTACGGTGGAAGGCAGAGATGAGGCGGTTGGCATGTACCTGATGATGAGGAATCCACTCTCTCTCCTCTGGGCCATAGCCTCTCCAGTGTACAAGATATTGTAATCCTCCTCTGGATATTCTGGAGTTGAGAATGGTCTGAACCTCGTATTCTTGTTGGCCCTCTACCAGTATGGTTTGCGGAGGTTTAGATTGTCCTTTGGAGGATGAGTATTGATGATAAGGTTTGAGAAGGGATGAGTGAAATACAGAAGGAATCCTCATATTTTTTGGCAGTTCAAGCCGATAGGCTACTGGGTTGATCCTTTTGGTGATGCGGAAAGGGCCGATAAAACGTGGTGCCAGTTTGGGTGAAGCTACCTTTAGCCGAATGTTTTTGGTAGATAACCAAACCCTTTGTCCTACAGAGTACCCTGGGACCTCTCTTCGGTGACGATCCGCTTGTCTCTTGTGTAATATACCAGCGTGCTGTAGATTCCGATGGATCTTCTGCCATAGGTCTTGTAAGTGGCGAATCCTGTCCTCTGCGGCCGGGACTCCAGACTTGGAGATGAGGGAAGGAAGTGCCGACGGATGGAAGCCATAGTTGACCATAAAATGGTGACTGTCGGGATGATTCGTTCTGTAGATTATTGTGGGAGAATTCTGCCCATGGGAGAAGTTCCGCCCAGTCGTCCTGAGTGTCAGCGATAAAGCACCTCAAAAACTGTTCCAGAGACTGATTGGTGCGTTCCGTCTGTCCATTGGTCTGGGGGTGATATCCTGATGAAAAGTGTAGGGTAACGTCCAGATTTTTACAAAACGCCCTCCAGAACCGGGAGATAAACTGGGATCCTCTATCGGACACTATGACCTGAGGGGACCCATGAAACCTGAAGATCTCCCTGATGAAAACTTCGGATAACATTGGTGCAGTGGGTAAACCCTTCATAGGGATGAAGTGTGCCTGTTTGGAAAATCTGTCCACCACCACAAGTATTGTGTCCATGCCTCTAGATTTGGGCAACTCAACGATGAAGTCCATCGATATATGTGTCCATGGACGTACTGGGATGGGTAGTGGTTGAAGGAGACCTGCTGGTCTGTTGTGTGGCGTCTTGCTTCGAGCACAAGTAGCGCACGTAGCTACGAAGGCTTGTATGTCTCTCCGCATGTAGGGCCACCAGAATGTGCGTTCGATGAACTCAGTAGTTCTTTTGGTGCCAGGATGGCCTGCAGTCTTGGATGAATGTCCCCACTCCATGACTCTCCTCTGGAATTTACGGGGAGTGAACAACCGGTCCTCCGGAACGTTGAGTCCTGCCGGGATGTTGTTCTGAGCCTTAGTAATGTCCGTTAAGGCACTAAAAGTATTTGCAGCCAAAATACAAGTGGAAGGGAGAATGGTCTCCTGTTGATCCACCTTGTTATCCTCTACCAGGAACTGTCGTGACAAGGCGTCGGCTTTAATGTTTTTTGAACCAGGGATGTAGGAAATGAGGAAGTTAAAGCGAGTAAAGAATAAGGACCATCTTGCCTGGCGAGATCCTAGTCGCCGTGCTCCCTCAATGTACAGAAGATTCTTATGGTCCGTAAGTATCGTGACTGGCGACTCTGTGCCTTCCAGTAAGTGCCTCCACTCTTCCAAAGCCAGCTTGATAGCGAGGAGCTCCCGGTTACCTACATCATAATTCCTTTGGGCGGAGGAAAATTTCTTTGAAAAATATGCACAAGGATGAAGTGGAGCTTGAGGATTCTTTCTCTGTGAAAGTATAGCACCTGCTCCTACATCGGAGGCGTCGACCTCCAAAAAAAAAGGTAATGAAGGATCTGGATGGGTTAAGATGGGTGCTGAGGCGAATGCCGTCTTTATTCTCTCGAAAGCCTGGAGGGCCTTCTCAGTCCACTTAGTAGGATCAGCTCCCTTCTGTGTGAGTGCCGTGATGGGTGCTACTACCGATGAGAATCCCTGAATGAACCTCCGGTACTAGTTAGCGAAACCGAGGAACCTTTGGATGGCCTTGAGGGAGAGGGGACAGGGCCATTCGAGTACCGCCTTGACCTTGGTATGATCCATAGCAAGACCGGTATCCGATATGATGTAGCCGAGAAAAGAGGTGGATGTTTGATGGAAATGGCATTTCTCGAGCTTGGCATACAAATGGTTCTCTCTTAAACGCTGCAGGACTTGTTTGACATGCATCATATGTTCCGGCATGGATCTGGAAAAAATTAATATATCGTCCAGGTATACTATAACATGGTGGTCCAGAAGGTCTCTGAAAATGTCGTTGACAAAGTCTTGGAAGACCGCAGGAGCATTACATAATCCAAATGGCATGACCAGGTACTCGTAATGCCCGTCGCGAGTATTGAATGCTGTCTTCCATTCGTCTCCTTCTCTGATTCTAACCAGATTATAGGCTCCTCTGAGGTCCAGTTTGGTGAAGATCCTGGCTCCCTGGAGTTTGTCGAACAATTCGGCTATCAACGGAAGGGGGTAGCGGTTTTTTATGGTGAGTTTGTTGAGACCCCGGTAATCAATGCAGGGTCTGAGGGTTCCGTCCTTTTTTTTGACGAAAAAAAATCCTGCCCCCGCAGGTGATGAAGATTTCTTAATGAACCCCCTCTGGAGATTCTCCTGAATATATGTTCTCATGGCCTGGGTCTCAGGAATAGATAGTGGGTATGACCCTCCTCTGGGAGGTATGGCCCCGGGTAGAAGATCGATAGGACAGTCGTACGTCCGATGTGGCGGAAGTACCTCTGCTTGACGTTTGTCAAAGACATCGCGGAAATCTTCGTATATCCCCGGCAGCCGTACCCTGTCAGGATCCGTGACCTCCATTCCTGCCACTGCCTTTGGAGCAGACATGCAATGTTCCAAGCAAAAAGAACTCCAACGAAGTGGTGTGGCCTCTGTCCAGTCAATGACAGGATTGTGGATCCGGAGCCACGGAAGTCCCAGAATGATGTTCGAGGAGGGGGTGTGAATGACATCAAAGGTTATAGTCTCGGAGTGAAAGTCGCTAGTCATGATGTTAAGGGGTATGGTTTGTAAGGAAATGATCGCGGGCTGCAAGGGTCGTCCGTCAATGGCTTCAAGACCTACCGGTCGATCTTTGGGTACCAACGGTATTTTATTCTTGAAGGCGAACTTTTGGTCCACGAAGTTTCCTCCTGACCCCGAGTCCAGAAAGGCCTGTGTCTGTACTGTGAAGGTCTCACCGGATATGGAGATAGGTAGATAAAACCTCGTAGAGGGTTGAGGAGGGGGAAGAGTTGCAGTACCCAGCGTGATCCTCCTTATACTCACTGGGCTTTGGCGTTTCCCGGCTTCAGTGGACAGTTGAATACCAGGTGGCCGTTATTGCCACAGTAGAGGCATAGTCCCGCTCGTCTTCTTCGTTGCCTCTCGATAGGCGAAAGGCTAGTCCCTCCCAGCCGCATGGGTTCATCTAGGGCAGGAGTTGTGGAGAGTAGAGGCCCTATGGTAGACAAAGAAGACGATTGTATACCTCGGGGGTGTTTGTTTCTCTCCATCCTTCTCTCTTGGAGGCGCTGGTCCATCCGGATGCACAGGTCTATCAGGTTCTCAAGTCCAGCGGGACGATCCAGAGCTGCTAATTCATCCTTCAACCGTTCGGACAGGCCCTGCCAGAAGACTGCAGATAGAGCCACATCGTTCCAGCCGGTCTCGGCCGCCACCGTCCGGAAGTCCAGAGCATAACGAGCCACAGTACGGTCTCCCTGAGAAATATTAAGCAGAGTGGATGCAGCCGTAACCTTACGCCCTGGGGTGTCAAACACCCTTCTAAATTCGGTGATGAAGAGAGTAAGGTCAGAGGTCAAATCTGGGCGTTGCTCCCAGATAGGAGAAGCCCATGCCAGGGCGGCGTCAGTCAGCAGGGAGATTATGTATGCGACCTTAGTACGAGAAACCGGAAAGCGAGAGGGCATTAGTTCAAACTGTATGAAACACTGGTTCAGAAACCCCCGACAACCGCTGGGATCCCCTGCATAACGGTTGGGCGCAGGTAGTCGTGGTTCGGAGGTAGGTGTGATAAGTGCAGGAGTGGCTGCGAGTGGAACGGGGTTGGTGGTAGATACAGTTAAACGTCTAACTTGTTCAGTCAGGGTATCCACGTCTTGTTTAAGTTGGGAAACTAGTTGTTCTTTTAGTGTAAATGAGCCGGTAAGTTGCCGGAAGCATTCCTCATGGGTGTCTAAGCGTCGGGCCACCTCAGCGGCGTCCATGTTTGTTGGGCTGAGCATATTGTCACGCTGCGCTCACCACAAACAGGACGAAAGACCGCGGGGCTGAGGTGGGGTTGTATAGGCACCGACCCACAACCACGCAGTCCTGTCCGGAATGCGTAGTCCTAGTCGTACCGCGTCGTAGGGTTGGAGAGGTCAGGGGAGTCAGGGTACTTGCCGTGTTCCAGGGTTGGAGAGTCCGGGTAGGTAGAGTTTCGTAGCCAAGGTCCTGGGTAATAGAAGGTAGAGTAGTCGAGTAACGAAGCCGGGGTCAAAGTGCTGGAGAGTGTAGAAATCCAAGTAACAGGCAGGGTCAAACAGGTCAGACAAAGTTCAAGACAAAACTAGACAGCAGCGGTGAGCACAATGCATAAACAGGAGTTTATGCTCAGCAATGAAGGACAGGCAGAAGCAGGTATATATGTGGGAAGGGTCCAATTACCTTGCAGGGGTGTGTACTGGTCCACCAATGGTGTCAGAGAGACACTGATCAAAAACAGCTTGCAATTAGGCTTTCCTGATGCTAGGTCTGGTTGCCGGGCAACCCGCGCGCGTGCGCGATGCGCGTCGCGACGTGATGACGTCATGCGGTTTACTCAGCAAATCTCCGCCTGTGGGAGGCTCCAGCAGCTCCCTCACGTTCTCCTGCTTCCTGGTTGCCGAGCAACCGGGCGCGTGCGCGATGCGTCTCGCGGAGCTCCGCCATCACGCCGCTGCGCCTGCACTGCCCTGGCAGTGCGTGGGCGCATGACTCTGCCCCGTGGTGCTTCCCTGAGTCGGTCTCCGCGCGGATCAGAGGCAAGTGTGACAAGTATATGTTTTGACTTGTCGTTCTTTAATAAAGGAGATGTTGCGTTTTGCTTATTTTATGAATAAAGAATTTGTTTTTAAAACGTGACTGTAAACCATACTGACTGACTGTAAATGTTTTCACAAATGTAGCAGTAAACCATACACCTGTTGATGTTTTGAATTGCTGTGCACTTAAAATGTTTCTACATTGTACAGTATTTGTAAATAAATGTTTTTGTTCTTACTCCACCAATAAAAGAACATGTTGATTTGTCTTACATTGTTCCATTTGCTCCTTTGCTACTGTAACAAAATACAGTGTTTCTAGAATGTCGAGGCATACTGCACTGTATACTGTAGGCATGCTCAGTATGAGTATTAAAAAAAATAGAAGACACAAACTGTACTGCACTGTATGTACTGGCACTGTATACTGTAGAAGACACATAATGTATATGATACATGTAGAATAAATGCATAGTTTTTATTTTTTCGGGTTTATCACACAGTATACTGTACTGTATATAAAAAGTATTGTACAGTATACTGTACGGCCGGAAAACATCAGCATACTGTTTCAGGTACAGTATTCTATCCTAATCAATAACAACGGCAACTAAACTGTAGACTCCGATACGTGGGTTTTTAAATCCGATTCAGCAATGTGCAGGCATTGTTACACAAAGCGATATTATCCATCGAAATCCCTCCATTAGCCGTTTTCTTTTCTGAGGAAAAACAAAAAGAAAAGTTTTACTGTAATGGTCTAAAGAAGCTCCCAGCCAGTCCCACCAATAATTTTCTCGGGGGGACGTCTCCTGTTCACATGCGCATGCGCCTACCGTCGATGCGATGACACGCATATGCGTTTCAAGAAGGCTCCAATGCGCATGCGCCTAGCGTTCCACCAATTGTTCAGTATCTGCAGTACTGTAGAAGCCGCTCAGCCAATGATATTGCTTACAGGAGAATCGCTTGACTTTTGAATCGCACAGATATTGAAACTGTATTGTCAAAATAAAAAAAACACAGAAAATAATACGGCAACAATACTCACCATAGTATTTCCCATCCAGCTGGCGCCGGCGCCGGTCCACTGCCAGTCCAGCGTTCTTGATCATCCACGTCGATAGTTTGCAGCGGGACTAGTCCATCTGTAGTCAAATGATGAGGCTGGAAATTGCTTAGGTACATGCAAGCTTGATCGAAACTGCACGCGAAATCCGGCTAAGGCTCAGGGTTGTCACTGACGGCGGGACCGTCATTGTAAGCTGGTGCTGGTGCATTGCTTGGCAGCGACTGTCGTTTCTTAGTTGGTTTTAACACGATCCTTCGCCTTTTACCGTCTGCATGATCATAGATACAGGAAAAAGCCGGTGATACACACCAATACCCTCCAACAAATTGTGGCTCAATACGATAAAAACAGAGATCGCTACATAACCTTTTCCTTATTGTACGCTTCCACATATGAGGAGTTGGCGAAAATTTGTAAAAGTCATAGTTTTCGATAAAATACTGATAAATTTGAACAACTGTTACCATCTTATCTTCTGTTGCATTAATCGCGGCCCATATCAAATACGCGTAACTTCTGTCGGGTTTTTGGAAAGTGGGCTGCACTTGAACACTCATGGCGGGCGGGTCTCTGGAGAATACTGTAACCAAAACTGGTCTTTGTCTTTCTTTAATATGAAAAGCCTAAATTGATACATTTTTGCAACCTCTTCCTTCAGTCTCAAGGCCAAGTTACAATAGCACACTGTGGTATCTTTTTTTAAACGAAACACCTGCACGTCGACACATTACTGAAGCGCATTCGCATTACAATTCATGAATATCTGCCATCTGGCGGACAAGCGAAGAATTGCAACCTATTAAATCCGCACCATTCTCAATAAACGCATCAACCGCGCGTCAGCCGCACATGACCAGTGGCTGGGAACGCAAAATGAACGCGGCATGCGCCAGGTGAAGAGCGTCGCATTCCAGGAAAAAGCCAGGGAAAAAACGGTGATTTGTTAGAATAAAAGCTGCCGCAGCAGTACGTCCGTTGTGCCTTGCTCCTTGTCTTGTGTTTACCTTGCAGTTTAACCTTTCGTGTACCAACCCAGCTTGACCTTGGAATCTCTCTGGATACTGACCACGGCTTACCCTTGACCTTGCCGATATCTCCAACCCAGACCACGGCTATACGGACCTCACGATTCTGACCTCTCCAACCCCACACTACGGTTAACAGACTTGACTTTTCTGAACTCTCCATTCCAAGACCTTGGCAAGTATCCACTAACACACTCTCTCCAACCCAGACCTGGCTATGTTTGACAATTCGCCTGCCAGGCACACTTCCGCTGCTGTGGGAACGTGGTTTACTATTTCCCCGCCTCAGTACTGGGGTCCTGTCTTGCTTTTGGGTAGCACAAGCGTTACAGTATGCACAGCCCAATGAACATGGACCCCCCTGAGGTGGGCCAAGCCCTTTATTCAATTTCTGAGCATTTCCAATACCTGGATAACCAGATTGCTTCCCTTACACAAAATCTGGCCACGGTTTCCCTTAACCATTCACAATCCAGAATTATTAGACCTGCTACTTTGTCTGGTTCTTCCCCTGAAGCCTCTCTCTCCCTCGAGCCACGTCTCCCCACTCCCAATCGATATGCGGGAGATCCCCATGGATGCCGAGGTTTCCTCAACCAATGTGACATACACTTTGAGTTAACCCCTTCCTGCTTCTCTACTGATAGATTTGATGTGCGTACATTATCGTTTTATTAACCGGAGACGCATTGGGATGGGCATCCCCCATCTGGGAGCAGAGACCGGAGCTTATCCAAGATTTCCCACGCTTCAAGAAGGAATTTAAGCAAGTCTTTAATACCCCTGGCCGTAAGATTACTGCTGCTTCTTCATTTCATATTTCTCGGGGTCACAGACCGGTTGCAAGATACGCTCTGGAATTTTGGCCCATCGCGGCAGAGACGGGCTGGAACGATGAGGCGTTATCTGCAGCTTTCTGGGAAGGTCTTTCCGAGACATAAAAGAATGAATTAGCTGCTCAAGAAAGACCTACTGTGCTCGAGGATCTTATTGCCATGTGTATTAGGGTGGATCAACGCCTTCTAGAAAGAAGGTTGGAATGCCATCACTCACGTTCTCTCTCACCAACGGCTCTTGTCCCCACTCTGTCTCCTTCTACTTTCCCAGCTCGAGGCTCCAGAACCAATGTAGTTAGAAAGTCACCAGCTCTCTTTTCAGAAAAACAACATCGGAGAACTGGAGGATTATGTCTTTACTGTGGACTGTCGGGTCATCTGGTGCTCCATAGTCCCACGAAGCCGGGAAATGCCAACACCCAATGAGGTATAAGGGAGTCACATTGGGTACTATTTCTTCTTCCCCTCCTAGTAAGGGAGGGCTTCCTACCAGGGTCATGCTGTCTATCTTCCTTGAGGGTCCTGGTTTCTAGTTCCTGCCTCTGCCTTCATCGACTCCGGGTCTGGGGGAAATTTTGTGGATCAAGATTTCGCAACCAAACATAAGATTCACCTGATCAAGAAATCAATACCGGAGGGTCTAGAGGCTATTGACGGATGTCCTCTCCAGCCAGCCTTCATTTCATTGGAGATTCCTACTCTTACTCTCTACTACTGACGGTCACAAGGAAAAGATCTCACTGGATATTATTCATTCGCCCTCTGTACAGGTAATTCTAGGCCTTCCTTGGCTCCAACAAGCCAAGGCTCTGACCTTCAACACATACTTCGGTCTGACTTTTTGAGACTCGAAAATTGGATTTCCCAAAACAAACTGTTTTTAAACACTGACAAGACTGTAACAATGGTATTTGGGACCAAGACTAAATTTGTAAAGCTCCCAGTGACTGAGCTCCTGATTAGAACCAACGCTAACACCACCCTAACACCTGTCTCTAGTTTTAAATACCTGGGCTTATGGTTTGACTCCCACTTAACATTCGGGATGCACATTGATACCCTGACAACCAAGACCTATGCCAAACTAGGGGTACTTTACAGGAACAAATCCTCCCTAAGTCTCCTGGTCAGAAAGCGTATCGCACAGCAGATGCTAATGCCAATTATTGACTATGGAGACACAGTATATGGCTCGGCACCTCAAACCCACCTTAGCAAACCTGACACCCTCTACAATTCAATTTGTCGTTTTGTTCTCCAATGCAACTACAACACACATCACTGCGATATACTCAAAGAACTAGATTGGTCAACACTAGAGTCTAGGCACAAAGTTAACCTTTCCTGTCTTGCCTTTAAATTCTTCATGGGCAAGCTACCCAGCTACCTGAACAAGCTCCTCACCCCTACCACTTGCAGCACTTATCACCTGAGATCAGACTCCAAAAGACTGTTCATGGTCCCAAGGCTCAACAAAGTATCCGGACATTCCTCCTTCTCCTACCGTGCACCCCAAAACTGGAAAAGCCTACCAGAGACCCTCACATCCACCACCAGTTTAAGTTCTTTCAAATCTAAGGCTGTGTCACATTTTAACCTGGTCTGTAACTGTTTCATACGCTCATAATATATATTTTCTTTAACTGTGCACGCAATGTCTTGTATATAATGTATACCCTGCTCATTTATGTAACTGTACCTGTAACCATGTATTATTTGTTTTACTCTGTGCCCAGGACATACTTGAAAACGAGAGGTAACTCTCAATGTATTACTTCCTGGTAAAAATATTTAATAAATAAATAACAACACGATCTGCTTATAGACTGGACAGACAAGAGACCTGTACAATGGGGTGTTGCCTCTGAGGTTGCTCCTGTATCCTCAGTACAACTTATTGCTGGCGTAGAGACAAGTATTCCTGCCAAACCTACTCTTGCTCAAGTATATGCAGAATTCATTGATGTTTTTGATAAAGTTCGCTCTGAGACTTTACCTCCACAACGCCCTTATGATTGCCCCATAGAGCTTCTGTCTGGTGCCACCCTTCCTAAAGGCAGATCCTATCTTTTGTCCCTTCCTGAGACTAAGGCTACGACTGAATATATCCAGGAGAACTTAAAGAGAGGGTTCATTAGAGCTTCTTCCTCCCCAGCCGGGACTGGCTTCTTTTTTGTTAAGAAGAATGATGGTTCACTCCGTCCTTGCATAGATTATAGGGGTCTTAACAAAATAACCCTGATGAATCGTTACCCTTTGCCACTCTTGGAATTGTTTGATCGTCCTCAAGGTTCTTCCATTTTTTCTAAACTCGATCTTCGTGGGGCCTACAATCTCATACGGATTCGACAAGGGGACGAATGGAAGATGGCTTTCAATACAAGAGACGGCCATTACAAATATTTGGTCATGCTGTTCGGGCTCTGTAATGCCCCAGCTGTCTTTCAAGAATTCGTGAATTATATTTTTCGAGATGTCCTCAACATTTTTGTAATTGTCTATCTAGACGATATTCTTATTTTTTCCAAATCTATATCTGAGCATATCCAACACACCAAGTTAGTTTTTCCCCCATCTACGTAAGAATCATCTCTATGCCAAGATGGAGAAATGTCTTTTCCACCAAACATCCACTTCTTTCTTGGGATACATTTTCTCTGATAAGGGTTTCTCTGATAAACTTACGGCAGTGGTCTATTGGCCCCAACCCACTTCTCTTAAGGCGATTCAGCGGTTTCTTGGCTTCGCCAATTTTTATCGTAAATGTATCCGTAATTTTTCCGCAACAGTGGCTCCCATCACCGCCCTGACGAAGAAAGATGCGGACACTTCCTCCTGGTCTCCTGAGGCATGCCAGGCCTTTGAAACCCTTAAGAAAGCGTTCGTCTCTGCTCCTATCTTACGCCATCCAGACCCTAAACTTCCTTTCACGTTGGAGGTAGATGCCTCGGATGTTGGAGCAGGAGCAGTACTCTAACAGAGACAGTCCCCTCAGGATAAGCTGCACCCTTGAGGGTTCTTCTCAAAAAAATTCTCCTCCGCAGAACAAAACTACGATGTTGGCAACAGGGAACTCTTGGCCATCAAACTTGCTCTGCAAGAGTGGATACACCTCCTGGAGGGTACTGAAAATCCTATTTCAATTCTTACGGACCATAAAAATGTATTATATATCGAAGCTGTCTGTCGCCTTGGCTCCCGTCAGGCTCGCTGGGCATTGTTCTTTTCCAGATTCAACTATATAATTTCCTACATCCCTGGTACTAAGAATCTAAAGACTGATGCCTTATCTCGTCAATTCGTCAGTGAAGACAAATCCGAAGACTTTCCTGAGACCATTTCCCCCCCAAATATGTCATTTTGGCTAACTCTTTTGATGTACTGGACAAGATCTTGGAGAGTCAGCAGCTCAACCCTGAGGGTATGGAAGTGCCAGAGGGTTGTTTGTATGCTGCACCTCAATTTCACCAGACAATCCTTGAGTGGGGTCATTCCCCTAGGTCTGCCGGTCACCTGGGCACAAAGAGGACTTCCGATTTGATAAGACACACCTTTTGGTGGCCCAATATGTTTAAGGATATCAAGGAATTCATCAACTCCTGTTCCATCTGTGCTCAAAATAAATCCGCCCGCAACAAGCTGTCTGGTCTGCTTTGTCCCTTACCCATTCCGGACCGACCGTGGTCCCACCTCTCAATGGACTTTATTGTTGAGCTTCCTGTTTTTCGTGGGATGAATACTATTCTCGTTATTGTTGATATCTTATTACGTGTTATTTATATCTTATTATTTATAGGATTGTAACTATTACTGCTGTGAAGCGCTATGTACATTAATGTCGCTATACAAATAAAGGCATACATACATCTTCTCATAAGCAAGGGTCATTTAGTTCAATTATTTAGTCAAAGTATTTTAACCTACAACCACGTCAAGGTATGCCCCTTCTGTAGGTCTAAGACTACTTGTAGTAATCTGCTTAATAATATACTAAACAATATACACAAACAGTATAGTCAGGGCTTCTAACAGGGGGGGACAGCCAGTACTGCTGTCCTGGGCCTGGTCAGTAAAGGGGCCCAGCCCCCATGCTGGTAACTCTAACGTCTATGGTCTCCCTTAGCTGTGCTCCCATACATATGTATACTTCCTTCTGCCTTCCCCTATGCTATACCCCCTCCCACCTGCCACCAATAACAACCCCCTCCGAGTCACGTGCAACCTCTCTCTCCTTCCAACCTTCGTCACTTCCCTGCATTACCGTAGTTAGCGTAGTATAAGGAAGAGGGACACTAGCAGGCCCATCAGAGGGCCGGAGGTAAGTCCACAAATGCAGCGCTTCTGTGCACTATGCTTCCGGCTTTCCAGGCCCATTACCACCTAAAAAACCCTCAAGGCCCATTATCTCCTTATACCCTCCCTCCAGGCATATTATCTGTGTCTATCTTTTTTATGAAAAATGTCTAAAAAAAAAAAAGCATGAATCTTATACAGTAATAGTAATAAACCCCTCAGAACAGGGACATTACTGCCTGGCCAATAATGCCCCGGCTGGATTAAAGTCCCTCGGCTTCGCCTTGGGCCTTCAACTCTTCCAGCCAGGGCATTATTGGCCAGTAATGCCCTGTTCTTCAGGGATTATTACTTAAATAATATCTGGAAGTGGGGTAATACAGTTTGACTCGAGGTAAAAGTTTCCATCTGCAACTGTGAGTACAAGTTTTATCACAAACAAATACAAAGTTAGTCCGCTTCATCCACTTGAGCATCTAACAGAGTATTAGGCCAAGTCACAAAAAATTACCTTCTAACAGCTAGCAAGTCAAGAATTCAATCTTTTCTTGCACACACGGCTCTGTTTCTCTGTTTCATGCTCTGTCCAAATAGCCTTTCTATTACATGACTGCTGCACTATCACTTATATCAGTTTATCAGATTTATCTCCCTTTTAAAATGCTGTTTCCTTGAAAGTATGTGAGTATGTGAGTCTCTCTGAGCTGCTATTGTTCTGAATGTAGAAATGGTAGAATAGTCTCATGAAAGATTAATGACTTCCTGTGAGCCTCTTGTACCTGCAATTACCAAACTATGTTCTAAAAAAGAAGGAAGGATGTCAAACTTTCTGGGCCAGGTATTTGCTGGCAGGGAACAAACTTACTGCTTCCAGCACAGCTTTGCAAGCCAATGAAACATCTGTAGTTAGCTAATGTATCATACTTTATTTTTCATCAGTAGCAATGTTAGCATTTTAGTTCTACATAACCGATACAGGCTATTTCATTGAAAAGTCAATGCGATGACTCACAGTTTACATGTGCCATGTTGCTGACATACTGATCACTGAAACACACATTCCCACTGCTGGGCCTTGACATCTTACTCCTTTTGATTTCCGTGCAGATTCCTTATTTTTATTGTTGTTTCTGATTGATTTTCTACAGTTTGCCCTACAGTCAATTGCAGGGAGAATCCAAAGGTCTGAGGGAAACCTTAGCTTGTGTGTACTGTGCTTAAAAGTCATCATCCATCATTCAACAATGTTATGTTATAGCCATTGAAAAAGGAGAGGGAGATGTAAAATATCTCCTGTGTCTCTCAAAGAAGATCAGAACAGTGGAGGGAACTGGTTCCCATTCATTTTTTGCCACAAAACAAAGGAAAGCCTCTGGGTAATTTTTAATGCAGCACGTATGGGATTGTGTATTTATTCTCTTAGCCTGAGGTATAGCTAATATGCCTTCAAATTGTTTTAGGAGGATGGAGTATATTGGCTTCTGCTTCTAGATTTTGTGGTGAATGCATTACATTAGACAATAAAGCAAAACTGGGAAATGCTTTGTTTTAACTAGCATGAAAGGGTCACAGACAAAGCAATGTTATCCTCTTACACTATTACCTAGCTACTGTACATCCTGGTGACAGAATTCTTCTGAAGAAGCAACAGAAATATGAAAATCTCTGAACAATGGATTTTTAAAAATTTTTTTTACCACACATGTATTTTCTTAGCAGACCATCATAATTATAAAATTCAGTGAAACCTATGTTGGTTAAAAGAATGACATTATCAAGACTTTAAAATATTTTAGTTACCAAGGCAAATTTAATCTATCTGGTCTATGTGACAGTAACTGTACAATTGATATTAGTTAACCCCAATGCATTGTATTGATCTCTATACTTAAGAGGATGAAAATAAGAATGAGTTGATGTGGGAATGTTAGCATTTTGTGGACTAAGGTACAGTGCAATAGATTAAAGGGAACAGTTGTAAGTGGAATTCTGTCTAGGAGATAGTAGAGATGGGAGAGAGAATAGTATTTGGTGAAGCAGACAACTGGAATACTGGAATGGCCCTTGGCCATACAGAATTAAAATGTTGCCAATAGGTGGAAATTGAATCAGCATTGACTGTCTAGATTAAATTTTTCTTTAAATATTCATCTGAGTATTCTGACATTGACTCCATAATTTAATCCTTAGTACACGATTACCCCCATTTACCCCCAAAATACTGTTATTTATCTTGGCGCTTCTGTAATTAAAAAAAATAAAATAATAATAAAACATTTGACTATAGAAACAGATAAAACAAGTCCCTGGCGCAATAAAAACTGATACCGATCACACCAGGTGATTATTACCAGTCTCAACTGATAAATGAAAAGTCCAATCCCAAAACTTCGAATAATTCAGTCCCAGTCAGTTATCAAAATCAATTGACCCATGGATATATGTCCAAACAGTCCCCTCGGAGGTTGGTGGTTCTGTGGGGAATGCAGAGAGAGAACGACCATTGCGCAGAAATCTCCAACACGCTGCACAGTACAATTTTATACTTACAGCATGCAGGTAGATCAATAGCAGAGAGATGTTTCTTTAAGTGGATCAGATGCTTGCATCAATCAAACAGCAATGTCTGGGAATCTAACGAAGTCTCCCACAGGTAGGTATGTCCCAAAAATAGTAAAAAAGTACATAGCATAGTACCGTTTTAAAACATTTATGAATTGCACAAGACCGCAAAATACACTCACATTTTGTTGGGTCTAGTTGCAAAGTATTAGAATGCCATCTGCAGCTTTAGTCTCCAGAGCTTGGCGTCTAGCGCTGGGGTCGGCGTCTCACTCCTGTCCTTGCAGCCACGACTCGAGCTGCCTCCTCCCCCGATAACGTCACTGCTGAGCCAAAACTCCCTCAAAGCCCACTGCTTTTTTAGCTCCACCCCACGTTAGCTCCACCCCACACACAAAAGGTGTGTGTGGAGTGGGAGTGGATATAAATGGTGTGGGTAGGTGGGGAAATGTGAGAGATTGTAGCATGCTCAAAGGTAATCTTAAAACCCCGAAAGAGAGACGGTTGCATGAATACAAATTTATGCAACTGTTCGGGACACTTAGCGGTGGCCTAAACAGAGATCGAAATTTTATGAGTCATTACTGACACAAGTGAACTCTCTTCCCATGAGCGCTATAGGCCATGTCTGTACATACTGCGCTATATGTATGCACACACATCTATCTCTTACACATACTAATACTCCTTGTTTTTCCATCCCTATACACCTATTGGGACCACATAGTATCCACACACACTTTTAGTTGTGCTACAATCTCTCACATTTCCACACCATTTATATCCACTCCCACTCCACACACACCTTTTGTAAAGCACTGTATATACTGTGGGCTCTCCATTAATTTATATTCACACAGATACACACACACTCTTACATCACTTGCTTTCAGGAACCTTTTGACACCTCTAGCCATAAAACACATCCACACCGGGGGAAGGACTAGCACAGATAAAATTCCAAGAGACACTGTTTTTAAGTATACCTTTTGCTTGCTTCATTCATTGTAACATCGCCGGAAGAAGAAATCAGTGTATCTCGAAAGCTCGCACAAATAAAAGCATTTCGTTAGCCACAGAACGGTATCATCTATTTATTTTTTGATTATTGAAGCTCGGCTAACACGGTACTGATACCTCTACATATATATATATATATATATATAAAGACTCCCGCTGAAGTGTATCCTTTTACAGCTCACCGCATGGCGTCCTTCACCGGTGCAATAACACTGATACTAATATGCTAAGGGGAGCGTCCCTATCTAGGGCCTTCCCTATAGCACACAAACTATAGGTGATCGGGTCTAGCTTGGACCTGAGGGATATCTGGCCTAGTCCAGCAGAGCACTTTTCCCTGAACCTTACCTCACCCCTTGCTGTCTTGCTCCCGACTGACATGTACGGTCCTTAGCGCGCCAAATGTAACTATCTCCTCCGTGAAACTAGGATCCCTATTGGCTGCTGTGTGTGACATGGGGAGCAGCACCTGGGGCTGCTGGGACTTGTAGTCCCTTGCGGAGCCTGTCTAATGGCCTTCGCAACTATCGGCTACTGCGTATGCGCAGGAACTCCATTGCCCATGGGCGAGAATACAAAATAGAAGCGCCCTGCATCGGCGGTACACTGTGGAGCTCCGGTGCTCCAAACAGCCTGAAGCCTTCACCCCGCCCACTACCGAGGTGAGCGGGGACCCGGCTACACATATATTCGCACACACTTTTCTAATGTAGCCAAAGGTGAAGTGCTTGAAGGGAAGTATTTAGGATCTAGCACCTTCCTAGGCTTATACCCTTTCTCCTTACCTAGGGACTAGTTCATGGACTGCTGCTTTAATAGAGCAGTGCAAGCAGCTCCCAACCTCTTGCTGTTTCCTGGACAAGAGTCACATTCTGACAGTGTCAGAGAGAGCTACAGGTGCTGCTGCTTACACAGGTACAGGGCTCTGTGTTGGTGAAGAGCTTAGCTCTCCAGCTTGTAGATAGTAGCTAACAAAGTGATAGCGCTCCAGAGGGGAGTTAGGTATTTGGTTATGTTCGTGTTTTGTGAACTGTTGATAATAAACCTGGTAAGCGAACCCTACGTTTCCTGCCTTTCATCGGAGAGAGAAGACCAGGCAAAGTGGCTGTGTATATACAGTATATATATTGTTCGACAAATCACCCAAAAATCTACTCGCCCAACCAAAAAATCTACTCGCTACCTGACTGGGTGGGTGGGTGACTGATTGACTGACTGACTGGGTGGGTGGGTGACTGACTGGGTGACTGACTGACTGAGTGGGTGACTGACTGGGTGGGTGGGTGACTGATTGACTGACTGACTGGGAGGGTGGGTGACTGACTGGGTGGGTGGGTGACTGACTGGGTGGGTGGGTGACTGACTGGGTGACTGACTGGGTGGGTTACTGACTGACTGGGTGGGTGACTGACTGACTGGGTGGGTGACTGACTGACTGACTGGGTGGGTGACTGACTGACTGGGTGGGTGCCTGACTGACTGACTGGGTGAGTGACTGACTGACTGACTGGGTGGGTGACTGACTGACTGGGTGGGTGACTGACTGGGTGGGTAGGTGACTGACTGGGTGGGTAGGTGACTGACTGGGTGGGTAGGTGACTGACTGGGTGGGTAGGTGACTGACTGGGTGGGTAGGTGACTGACTGACTGGGTGGGTAGGTGACTGACTGACTGGGTGGGTAGGTGACTGACTGACTGGGTGGGTAGGTGACTGACTGACTGACTGGGTAGGTGACTGACTACTTGTGGTACACACACACACACACACACCTGAGTGTGAGTGGTGCTTTAAATGTTGGTGGGCTGATGACATCACTCACCCCGTAACTCCGGAGAAGATCTCTTCGGCTGATGCCTCCCCTCGGGGTTCCCCTGAGCCGGTGTCAGCTCCGGAGGAACACAGGCACCTCACCCTCCCTCACGGAGCAGTGTCGGCCATCTTGCTCCCGACTCTTCCTGCGGCTGTTGGTCGCATTTGTGGAGGGGGGCGGGTGGACGGGGGAAGCCCCCTCCACACACAGTGGAGTAGGAGGAAGCGCCAAGACTCGGCGCGCAAGCACGGGATCGGGGCAAGCACGGGAGTGGGGCAGCACATGGGAGCGGGGCAGCACATGGGAGTGGGCAAGGAGCGGGGCAGCACATGGGAGCGGGGCAGCACATGGGAGCGGCCAAGGAGCGGGGCAGCACATGGGAGCGGGCAAGCAGTGGGGCAGCACATGGGAGCGGGGCAGCACATGGGAGCGGGCAAGGAACGGGGCAGCACATGGGAGCGGGCAAGGAGCAGGGCAGCACATGGGAGCGGGGCAGCACAGGAGCGGAAACCACCACCACCCCACCCACGTGCACATCCGCACAACACAACCCCCTCCCCCCCATCTCCCGCATCACAGGTGGAGTACACCCCAGTTCAGGAGAGGGAGGAGATCGGGGGAAAGGGCTAAGCCAGCGCTGCCTGCCGGCCCTCTTCCCTGCGTTAACCCAATCAGGGAGGGGGATTATTTATTTATTTAAAAAAAAAAATTGGCGGGAGCAGGGGAATTCATAGAGCCCCAGCAACGACTCGCCAGCGGCCTAAATCCACTCGCCAAGGGCGTGTAGTTATAATTAATTGTCGAACACTGTATATATATATATATATATATATATATTGTGACAAACTGCTCTCTTTTGTAGCGCTGATGTCTTTCAGGGCACTTCACGACACAGGCGGCGATTCACAAAGCAGTGAAAACTGCTTTTAAGAGTGAAAACACTGCAGTATCGTGCTTAAAAGGCATGTTTTCAGCCAAACACAGTCCGTTCTTAAAAAAGTCATATGATCTGGCAAAAAAATGGCAAACGCACCGTTTTTTTGCCAGTCGGTTTGATTCACAAAGCAGTGATAAGTGAATCGTACTTTAAAAGCTCACTATTTCTTTTCACCAGCTAAAGGCTGGTGCAAAAGAGATGCAGACAATGAGAAAAGCATTGTTTACATTTTTTGTCAGCACAGCATTGATACAATAGGCCTGCGGGGGTACCCGGGTGATCCCCATGGGAGTCTGAGGCCCTCGGGTGGTCCCCGCGGGTGTCCGGGGGTCCCCGCTAGCCTGCAGTACCAATCCTGTGCCCAAAAAAATACAACAGCCAATACTTTTAAATTAATACACCCCCCTCTAACACATACAGTACAGTAACGGGCAAAATTACTATTATCCACATATGGATAATAGTGCATTTGCCCATTTAAAATAAAACATTAACAAGCAGAAATAAAGTAAATAACATTTGTACTCACCCCTGCCAGGCTGCCACGATGAAGGCCATCTTCATCCTCGTCACCGTCCATGTCCTCCATTGCCACAAGCAATACAGTACATAAAAAGGACAATCTAATGTCCCCTAATCTTTTAACCACCTTAGGGGTTAGTAACCGCTATAGTAATTAAGGGGTTAACCTACCCTCTCCCACTACCCACCCAGAAGGCCTAACCACCCTCCCCAGGCAACTATCCCCACCCTTCATCCCTTTATTGGTACAGTTGGTACATCATGCCCATATAATATGGGCATGATTTACCACTATAGCAAAAAATGGTGAAGTAATAAAAAAAAACAGGCCCAAATAAAAACACATTTCATTGCAAAATCAACACATTACTAATGCCAATAAAACAATTGAATGACACAGTGGGTACATCATACCCATATAATATGGGCACGATTTAACACTATGCCAGTCAATGGTCAACCTAAAAAAAACAATCACAAACAAGATGCATTCCAAACAATCACAAAATAAAAACAAATAAAGAAGTAAACAGAACAAAATTACCACCAATCAATTAATCAAATCCAAAATAAAGACCAGAATAAACAATTAAAACACCAAAACAAAACCATGAATAAATAAATAAATAAATATCCAAATAAACAGCATCATTCAAAATCAAAAGTCAAAAAATAATCCTACATTAAGAAGGAAAATCCAATCAAAAGCTAGAAATAAACAATTTAAAACACCACCAAAAATGCCAGCATACAAAATCCAAACACAAAATAAATAGCATAAAAAAAAAGTACATTTAAAATACATACAAGTAAGCATATGCCAAAACAACCATTGCTTCTTACTGTATGTATGTACAGCCGTAAAGGGCCATACATAAATAAATTTGCAATGAATGTGGGCAAAAATAAATGCAATCACAATAAAAATACAATTAAAAAAACCTGTAAAATAAAAATAACATATATTCAATTTTTTCCCTTACCTTTAAATGTCTTCACCCTCAGATTCCTGGAGTCTCCGCAAGCTCTCGAACCAATCCACGATCCCAAAAAGCAATGGGCCACAGGTAAAATCCAAAGTCCTTTTCTTCTTTCTTTTTCTTCATCTGTAAATGACGGGCATGTATCTCATGAAGTAGGGGTCCCCGAGGCTGAAACCAATGCAGTTCAGCTCAGGAGATCCCCTGCTCATCTACACTATTATTAAAATCAATATTGTTAATGTACGATCATCGCCTGTAAGAGGCGTGCATGGAGACGCAGCATCTCTATGCAGCTCTTACAGGCTGGTTTTTTAGCACAATTGCAGTGGGAAAAAAACAGCTCACGCGATAAAGCACTTTTTGGATCATACTTAAAAAAAACGCACTTCACTTGTTAGTGAATCCCACGCTTGGCTTCATTTTTTCAAATACGATGTAACAAAACGCATATGCGTACGCAAAAGCTCACTGCTTAGTGAATCATCCCCACAGTCTTTTAGGGTTATTTCATGGAAACACAAGGATAACACGTGGCATTATAGTGCGTAACTCAGGCTTCTGCCTTTTTTATTTCGTCCCAGTAGGGGACTGCAGTTTTAACAGATACAGAGGGAACACAGAAGAATTCTGCTGCCAGTGCTCAAGGGCCAAAGCGTAGAATGTCTTATTTTTAGAACATAATGGCACACATCTGCATCATATAACTATCACTTTAAACAAGCGTATTAAGCGGACCCAGTGGAGCAGGCTAGGGGGAGGGGTAAGGTGAGTTTACGCTAAGAGTCGCCGACCATCCAGAGAACAGCCAGGCTGACGCTAAGTCACCCACCGTCCCCTCTGCCAATGATAATAACTGCTGTCACGCTGCTTGATCCGGTTTAGCCAAAGAGATAAAGGTGAAGCACCGTTGAGTGAATGCCTGCAGTGATGTGTGTCCTGGAATCCACGTGGAACCAGTAAAGGTACCGGAACAGCCAAACGAAGAAGCGGTGCACCGAGGTAAGTAGAGAACCACACGCAGCTCTAACAAAAAAAGACTAATTTATTGAAAAAAAGGGAACAAACATCATGAAGCTAGGAACCTCTTACGCGTTTCATCCCACAAGGGACTTTGTAAAAGAGTGAGTGGTGAACTCTCTCATACACCTCTATATACCACCAGCTTGACTGTGATAGGTCAATAATAAATTGATTTAGAACGGCAACTCCTATATGCAGCTGCAGGTTAATTAATGAGACTGCCGTTCCATCTATACAAGCATAGTGGTGTGTAGAAGGGGAGAGAAGGATAACAACATACAAGTGTATACATAGTACATATATAACAACAAATAAACAACTTATTGCAAAACTACTGAAAAATAGTATAAACAGTAGTAGCAAGAGATAATTTAAAACCAACATTCAAGCAACATAGATGAAAACAAGGAATGGATTAGAATATAAAGAAATTATATAATAAAGAAAGATAAAAGACAGGTAAAAAATATATATATTATATTACAATAAGCAATATTGAAAAGTATATTATAATCAATCAACATAATAAAACAATTATAATAATCATATATAATAACCTGTCTTATATCAATATAAATGAAAGAAATAAAAATAAGAAATTGTCAAAAATGAAAACAATAATAAAGAAGATTAATATAAAAATAAATATATTAATAATAGAAATATAGCATATCATAAATATACTGATAATAAAGTATACATAATATCCCATATGGTGAGCAACAGCATATATCTAAATGACATTATAACAACACCAGAGAAGCAAAAAGCAGAAGCAAGCAAATACTTAAACATATTTCTTTAGTTAGACTAGGAAATGTTTAAGCTCCCAATCGGTATTAATACCGTAGGGATGCAATGTATTCATGATATAGATCCAGTGCATCTCTCTCTTATTTAATAAATTTAACCTATCACCACCTCTTGGATGACATGGGACATGTTCAATCCCAATAAACGAGAAATTGGATATATCGCCATGAGGGCAGGTAGAAAAGTGACGAGACACTGGATGTTTATCATCCTTCTTTTTAATGAGACGTATATGTTCCATAATACGTATTGTATTGTATTGTATGTCTTTATTTATATAGCGCCATTAATGTACATAGCGCTTCACAGCAGTAATACATGTGGTAATCCAATAAATAACAGATAATATAAATAACAGATCATGGGAATAAGTGCTTTAGACATTAAGGAAGAGGAGTCCCTGCTCCGAGGAGCTTACAGTCTAATTGGTAGGTAGGGAGAACGTACAGAGACAGTAGGAGGGTCGCGTAGGACGTCCCACATATTTTTTATGGCATCCACATTGTAATACATATACAACAAATGATGTATAACAATTACTAAAACTAGTAATGTAATGATGAGATTTATATGAATTGAATTTTTTTTTTTTGAAGACTTAGAATATTGACAGATAGAACACCTTCCACAGGTAAAGAAACCTTTAGGAATCCCACATATCTCTCTGTAATTATCATTAGATCTAAACATGCTGGGTGAAAGATGACCAGCTAAAGATCTTCCTTTTCTAAATACAAAGTTTGGACCATTTTGAACAATAGATGAAATATCTTTATCTAAGGATAATGTGTTCCAATGTTTATAAAAGATGGTTTGATATGTCGTGCTTGTCTATTAAAGGTGGTAATAAACAATGGACAAGTAGAATTGTCAGTAACATGTTGTGTGGATCTGCGTGTGGTTCTCTACTTACCTCAGTGCACCGCTTTTTCATTTGGCTTTAACAGATAAACGTTGGAGGCCCTCAGCCATTAACCTTCAATGGTTATGCTTATATCAGTGACATTCCATTTTTCCGACTCACCGTCACTTTAAGAAACAAAAGCATACACGTAAGACCTACTCCTTCATAGGAGACGCATTAAACATTGTTCCAGCCCTTTCTAACTGGTTGCTGCCAACTAAGCTGGTTATCAGCTTTAAATAACATATTCATATACTGCACCGACACACTTTATTCGAGCAAATACCCGGTATGTACCTGGCAGATACCTGGAATGCGCCGCTCCTCACCTCTGACAAGCCCCGTTGCATTTGCCTTCCCAGCCTGGGTTCATGCCTGGCTGATGGGCGGCTGATCTGTTAAATGATAATGATTAGGATTTAATAGGCTGCAATGCTTCGCGTGTCTACCAGATGGCATAAATTCATGAATTGTAATGCAGTATATATATATATACTGTGCAGTATTGCAGCCAGCGGGAATAAAATGCTTCAATCCCTGCTTGGAAAATAACTCAATGCACTCGGGCAGAAAACAGTCACAAACCTCAATACACCCGGGTATACCCGAATTCGTGGGACTAGCCAAGCTCGAATAACGTGTGTCGCCAGTGTATAGCGAAATAACATTTAGTCATCTGTTAGATGGGGACAGCGTCCCATGAGATTCTGTGCAATCCTTCCGGATACTGCAATATGCGAAGGGGGCATCCTCCCCGAACTGGATCCAGGGGAGCAGCGTGCCCCCAGCCTGCAAGCTCTAGGAGAGAGACTGATTTGTAGTGTTGGGAACGCAGTCTCAAATGAGTCCAGGCAATTCTTCTGGGTACTGCGATATGTGAAGGGGGTGTCCTCCCCGAACTGGATGCAGGGGAGTGGCGATAGGTGAGGGGAATTAGAACCATTATAAACTCTGGCCTGGACTTTCCATCCACCAGCCTCTGTAAATTGAAAGCTGTGGAATGGATCATTTTTACACTATTTCTGCCCTTTCTGACCTAAATCGGGCAGAAAGCTGCCTAATATCCCGGAACTATGTCACAATATACAACATACTCACAAGCGTCCAATACGTATCTCTCTCCGTTATTTTAAAGCTGGTCAGATTACCACACTGTATAGGCTTGGTCTGTATTTATACATGAGCTCCACACTTTACTTTAGGCAAACCAAGATTGTACTATATGTGTTTATGTACTATATATATATCTTTATTCACATAGCGCCATCCATGTACATAGTGCTTTACAGCAGTGATACGCATAATTGGAATAATCTCTTCAGAAATAAAGGTAACAATAGGAAAAGGAGTCCATACCCCGAAGAGCTTACAATCTAAGTGGTAAGTAGGGAGAACTTACAGAGACAGTAGGAGGGTGTTCTGGTAAGTGTATCTGCAAAGGGCCAAGGTCAGTACAAGGTCAAGGTAAGATGCACTTGTATCAGCCAACAGGGCTACACTTATGCTTCATTAAAGAGGTGTGTATTAAGAAAGGACCTAAACGGGGAGAGAAGGGGTGCCAGTCGGATATTGAGGGGAAGGGCATTCCAGATGTCTGCGGCGGTTGGTGAGAGGTTTTAGGTGGGAGAGGGCTTTAGATACAAAAGGAATGGACAGAAGACATCTTTGAGCAGAACTGCAAAGGTCTGGCAGGTGTATAGTGGGAAATTAGGGCTGAGATGTAAGGAGGGGCAGAACCGTATATTGCAATAAAAGGGAGGAGGAAAATTTTGTAAGAGATACATAGTTTAATTAGGAAGCCAGGAGAGGGATTTACGCAGGAGAGGTGTGGACACAGATTTAGGAGAGAGTAAACTTATTCTAGAAGCAGCATTTAGGATAGATTGTAGAGGAAACAGGTGAGAGGTTGGAAGGCCGGACAGTAGCAGGTTACAAAAGTAAATACGGGAGAGAATAAAGGGCCTGCGTTAGAGTTTTAGCCATAGAGCGACAGAGGCGATGGCATATCTTTGCAATGATCTTCCATTTTGTGGGCTTGTCTGCTATTCAGGAGGTATGTCCAGCACTATCTGGAGACTGAGAGACTATGAACCACCTCTACTCTCTCTTCTCACACAGCTTGGCATAGAGAGAGCGGAAAGGCGGATTGCAGTCTCTCCTCCTCCAGGCAGCGTGGGAAACACCCGCTGAGCAGCCAACTGTATTTCAGGTGAGGGGCAAGATTTAAAAAAATAGGTGCACTCACAAACACGCTGCAAACTGCCTCGAGTGCACAGCAACACACCATGAGGGGGTAATCCAGTGCAAACAAACTCCTGAATACTAGGAAAAAACGTAATTCCATAGATCTTGAATCACCAAACATCTTTTATTGTGTAAGTATCGACGTTTTGGTCCTAACCTGGACCTTTGTTGAGGTTTTTTTTTTAAAGTGTCTGGGAAAGTGGGTGGGGCAGGGGTTTGTTTGAGGAGTGGGGTGTGATAGCGTTGTGTGGGAAGGGAGAAGGTGTAAAAGGAGAGGAGGTAAGTGGTGTGTGTATGTGTGTATGAGGGGTGGGGCTGAGTGTCTAAATACAGGTCAGGGGCTGATTAAGGTGGGGGCACATGCATGCATATTCATGGGGGCCACCCACAGTGGAGTAACTACCATGCCGTTAATCCACATAATGCCCAGGGGCCAAGAGTGGGGGGGGGGGGAGCAAGCGACTTCCCCATATGGCCGCCCGCCTGGCCGCAAACAGAGACCCCCGCATTGCTGCCCCCCCTTTCTGCCGGTGTATCTGGTTGGCAGTGCTGGTAGAGGTATGTTTGTGAAAAGGAGCTAAGTGTGTGTAGGTGGGGGAGGGAGTGATATATATGTGGGATAAGGTAGAAGGTGAGTGGGGTGTGAATGGAGAAATAGGAGAATAGATGTGGGGTGAGTGATGGAGAAAGACAATGATTGTCTTATATGAGAAGTGGGGTGGGTTGAATGGAGACAGTGTTGAGAAAAAGGGGGTGAATGGGGATTATGTAAGAAGGTGGTGAGTGTGCTGGGTGTGTGCGTGTGAGAAGGGTAAATGTATGGTGCGTGGGTGAGGTCTGATATGCAGGTCTAAAAGAATGATACACAACCTACAAAATATATAATGTTTTACAACATAATTTTTATTTTTGTAATGTCAGCAAATGATGAGACCTACCCGAGTGATCCAACTTGGTTTGCGTTCTTTATTCTTAGCTTTTGTCATTTTCACTCTTTCTTTGGGGACCAGGAAAGGTTTTTGACAAAAAAAAAAAAAACCTGAGTCCATCTTTGTTGTCTTTGGCTACTTTGTTTTTCCAAAATGAATGCTCCTAAAGACCGCAGGTCACAGCACACAGCTGGGTGATTTAGACTTTTTCAGAGCTTTATCTTTCAGTTCAGACAGGTGGCATTTTAGTTCAATCTTATCATTGCTGAAAGGGCAGGTTTAGTGAAGGTCACGCAGACTAATTACAAAAGCTTATTTACCTACAGGTGTCAGTAGTTATATAGAGATATTATGCAGATCATAATGATTAATGGGGAAATAACCCCATTTGCAAAAGCCATGAAAATCAAATTCAAATACTCAAAACAGTTTGGCTACAATAACATTATTAGTATTACTATTATTTACATTAGGTGCTACTTTCTATACACCCCTCAATACATGACTCCCCAATGCTGTTGCCCAAACACACATTCAGATGGGTTTGCAGACATTTTCAATGTATCATACATTTTGTTTAATCTGCAAACTGTTGTAATGATTGGTGAGGTTGAAAATATATTTTTCTTACTTTGTTTTCTTTAAATATTTATACATAATCATTGTTCCAAAACACTGTGTTCAATATTTGCATATAATATTAGGTAACATGATCCTATGAGAAAGTATAATTTGCATAATATACATTCATACATTATCCATAGGTACATCAGTGTAATATTGTAACAATATTACGTAGGAAACAGGATTGAGCAACACAGTTTATTCATAGAAAATATTAAACTGAAAGGTACATTGACTACACATTTTGTTCTGGCATCCATTGCAAATTGCACTGCTACATTGCGACCTCTTCATCTCTACCTTCTCTCTTGTTTGTACAGGTGTTCACAAATATAACCTAGCCTTCCGGCCGCTATGTCTTTTTCCTGGGTCCTACTAATGTAAGCCCTGTTAAGTGCAGGCAGTTGATGGGATAATTCCTGCCTAAGGCCTTGTGTGCTTTTGCAGACTTGGATAAGTATCCAAGGGCGGGCCTTAGCAACAGCCAGAGAGTGCCAACCTGAAGGGGTGGGTACTGATTGGAACACACACTGGATGTGAGGGCCTATCAGTATCCAGATATGGCTTGTTATGAGTCAGTAATTCAGCCACTCCCCAAAGGATATAAATACTGGCACTTTCCCAAATTGGGAAATTCCCCGAATTGTCATTCTCTCTCCTCCCTCTGTGGAGTGAGGAACATCAGCCCTCCATCTCACAAGGAGATGTAAGGTGAGGTCCAACAGGCCTGACCTGGGCCTAAAGCCTGAGACAGGGCACAGTAAGCAGGGAACGATGTAATGTCTCTGTAATAAGATCTGCCAGCAATAAAGACAAGAAAATAGAAATGATGTGTGATTCACTGTCTACCAAAGAAGAAGAGGTGTCAGGATGGGCCATCCCCTGCTCTCACAGAGGATCCATTCTGACAAGAGGCGCTGCAGCAAGCAAGAGCAAAGGTAACCTGTGATCCTGTCCTGTTTCTCCCCACAACACTGTGGAGCACTCAGCCCTCCTGTTTACCAACAGGTACACAGCACAACACCTATTGAAGTAGCTAGAAGAGCATACCCACCCCAATCTCACTTAGGAGGTGGGGGGTACAAGGGCTACACATATAAAACAGTCATTCTCCTGGAACAGGATTGTGCTTTTTCTCTGTCTTCAGGCTGACAGCACTCCTCAGCCTATGTTGCGAACCTTGTGGGTTTCTTGGCTTCAGCCAGTTGCCTTGGCAACCCCTTGCCTTTTACCAGGATGGACTGCTCCTCCTCCACTTGCCGGGTGGTATTCTCCCAATTCATTTCTCATCAGCCCAGACCAGCATGCTGCCTCTTAGTACCAGGAGCCATCTTGAGCAGTCATCTCTCCTATCCTAGTAAAGTTACTGATTTTTACCTATACCTATATCCTGCATTTATCCCACTGCCCTCACTGCTCCCCCTCCATTGCTCTTGTCCCAGTGTTCCCTCAGTACTTTCCCCCTCTTTTATTTGTTGCCCCAAATAAACACTTCAGCAAGTAAGAAGGTTCCCTTGCTTGATTTATGGGATTGAGTTATTCTGTCTGTCCCTACGCATCTCTCAGGGTGTGCTTGGGTCAGTACAATAAAAATCAACTCTACAGGAGACAGGCTGAGACAGCTATACAGCAAGCAGCTTCACATGGCTATTCAGAGCCTGTAGCTTAAAAATATATACACAGGGTACAGATGCACAGATGCACAGCAAGCTCCTGTTCCTATACAGCTGAAAGACTGCAGCACAGGAGCAAGCAGCTTCACATGGCTATACAGAGCCTTCAGATTTAAAAAATATACACAAGCTGCATCTGGACAGACTTAGCAAGCTCCTTTTTCTACACAGCTGAAAGACTACAGCACAGCTATACAGAGCAAGCAGCTCAAAACAACTAGACAGAACCTGTAGCTTTAAAAACAGCCTCACAGACACAGAAGTGCAGTACTGCTTCACAGATCCGTGCATTAAACACAGCTCTGACACTCCCCCTGACTGTTGCACAGCTACACAGAGCAAGCAGGCCCTCACAGCTCTGCAGTGAGGTACAACCATCATACCTACCCCTGCACTATGTCCCCATGGCTAGGGCTACCAAGGGCCACACTCCGGACATCTGCCAGGACATGGGTCAGAGCCACAGACACCTGTAAGTACAGCTATTGCTACGCTGACTGCTGCAGGACACCGATCAGCACCATCTGAGACAGTCGTCCTTCGCTGACGCAGGTAACAGACCACACGCCACACGCACTGGCTAAAGGCCTACATACACCTGCAGCATGGCAGAACTTAGACCCTCACCAAACACCACTAATGAGAGTGACAACTCAGACGCTGAGACTGCTACACAACCGCAACAGATTCAGGAAGGCGCAAGGCCTAAGCGGACAATTACATTCACACAAAAGGCCCACGCAAAGTATGAAACTGATATTGACGCACACCGCGACAAATTAGAGAAGGCCAAGGAAGACACTGGATGGGAAATATGTAATGTTACAAATATTAGTGATCAGGAAAAACCTACCAAGGCACAAGCTATCGCAGAGGCTGCTCGCACAAGGGCCGAATACGATCAGAAACAGGCAGCCATGAGGATAGAGAGAGCGTGTATCGAAGAGGAGGAACAGGGGGCCACTGCTGTTGCTACGGCCGCCGCAGCTGCCACCGCAGCCACTGCGCGTAGGAAGGCCAAGTTGGATGCGGACTTAGAAGCGTCCTCTTCCTGTCTTAGGGCTTCTGCCACCGCAGCCCAAGCCGAAATCTTAGAAGTAGCCTGTTGCAGGGTACATGCAACCACACACGCGGGTTCTCTTGATAAGGCTTCTTTATTGAGCCTTAAAAATATACAGCACACAAAAACAAAATAGCTTCTCTTCAGCATACAAAAACAAAATAGCTTCTCTTCAGCAGACAAAAACAAAATAGCTTCTCTTCAGCATAGAAAACAAGGCAGCTTCTCTTCAGCATGCAGGACACAGACAGTTCATCACACATGTACTTTGAAAAACAGACCTTATAGCAGTAATCTCTTCAGTATTCCAGTCCTGTCTCCTGACCAGCTAGCTTGCATGTGTGTACAGCCTGGGGGTTTTAAAACACGTTGATTATGCAGCTGGTGTCAGACTAATTAAGCAGCCCTTCTCAACTAAAACTTAACCTCGTCACTGCTGCACTGCAAGCCTAAACATAGGTTTGCCAGGTATATGGCTGGTGACGTTCATTCACCCTGTCACATTCCTCCCCTGTTAGTGTGTGGCTGGGGCCACGCACGGCTGAAGCCCGACCATCCACCCCTTCTATAGAAAAGAAGTCAGCATTTGCATTTTCTTTTCCAGGCCTGTGCTGAATCTCAAATGAGAAGGGTTGGGGGGCCATGTACCACCTGGTCAATCTAGTATTGGAGTCCTTCATACTACTTAACCACTTCAATGGAGCATGGTCCGTCACCAGAGTAAAATGGACTCCTGCCAGGTAATGCCTCAAAGCCTCGATTGCCCACTTTACTGAGAGGCACTCCTTCTCAATCACTGAGTAGTTTTTTTTCCCTCAGGAACAATTTCCTACTCCAAAAAAGGATCGGATGTTCCACTCCCTCAAACTGTTGTGACAATACTGCCCCTAGCCCTATCTCTGATGCATCGGTTTGCACTACAAAAGACCTGTTGAAGTCTGGGTTTCTAAGGACGGGACCCTCTGATATACACCTTTTTATGTCCTCAAAGGCTCTATGACACTCCCTTGTCCATACCACTTGTGTAGGGGCACACTTTGTTTGTGAGGTCCATTAATGGGACTGCAACTTCCGAGTAGTTGGGGATGAACCGCCGATATTACCCTGCTAAACCCAGCAGAGAGCATACCTGTGTTTTTGTTTGGGGGGTCGGAACTTTTTTCAGGGCAACTACCTTGTTGGCTAGTGGCCTTACTTTCCAACTCCCACTGCATACCCTAAGTATTTGGTTTCCACCTTACCTAAGGCACATTTCTTAGAGTTGGCTGTGAGCCCTGCCTCTCTTAGAGATTTGAGGACCGCTTTCAGCCTATTTAGATGGGCCCGCCAGTGTTTACTATAAATGACAATGTCATCTAAGTAGGCTGCGGCATAAGCCCTATGGGGTCTCAGCACTTTATCCATGAGTCTCTGAAATGTGGCTGGGGCTCCATGCAGTCCAAATGGCATTGTCATAAACTGGTATAAACCCATGGGAGTGGCAAAGGCTGTTTTGCACTTGGACTTTTCCTCCAAGGGTATTTGCCAGTATCCTTTTGTTAAGTCCAGCGTTGATATATATTCCGCATTACCAAGGGCGTCAATTAATTCGTCCACCCTTGGCATCGGATATGCATCAAACTTGGATACCGCATTTTGACCTTTCGGAGGTCCACACAAAAATCTTACCTTCCCATCGGGTTTAGGGACTATAACTAGTGGACTACACCACTCACTGCATGATTCCTCAATCACTCCTAAGTGTAACATTTCTTGTACCTCCTTCTCTACCAGGGCCCTACGACTTTCAGGCAACCTATAAGGACGGGAACGTACTTTTACCCCAGGTGCTGTCTCGATCACATGTGAAATTAAATTAGTTTGCCCTGGCAAATCACAAAAAAACATCATGGAATGGTGTAATTACTTCTAACAAGTCCCCTTTTTGTTCAGAGGACAACTGTCTACCAATTGGGATTTTATCGTCACCCACGATGTTCTCCCGTGGGGGGCTGAGGACCCAAGTCCGTTTCCTCCTCCACTGGGTGGATGAATAGAGACCGCTGCATCTTCCAGGGTTTCAGCAAGTTCACATGGTAAATTTGTTTACCCCTATTGGACCCTGGTTGAGCGATCTCGTAATCCACATCACACATGCGGCGGAGTACTTCGAATCGGCCCTGACATTTGGCTAGCAGATTGCTCTCTCAACTGGTAACAACATCACCTGATCTCCTGGGTGAAACACTCGTGCGAGCATTCTGATTGTAATGTCTCTCCTGACTGTCCTGGGCTGATCTAAGATTCTCCCTAGCAAAATGCCTGAATACATCTAGGCGCTTCCTAGGGTCCAATACATGTTGCAGGGTATTCTTAGAAGGGGACCGCTGTTCCTCTCAGGGCTCCTTTAGGAGGTCTAGGATACCCCGGGGTTGGCGGCCATACAGCAGTTCAAATGGAGAGAATCCCGTGGAGGCCTGGGGAACTTCCTGCACTGCAAACAGCAGAAAAGGGAGAAGTTCATCCAAGGCTCTCTTCTCCGAATCTACAAATTTCCTCAGCATCCCTTTTAGAGTTCGGTTAAATCTTTCCACCAATCCGTCAGTCTGTGGATGGTAGATCGATGTCCGAACAGACTTGACCTCTAGTAATTTTAAGACATCCTGCATCAGTTTAGCCATAAAATGTGTACCTTAGTCTGTCAAAATAACCTGGGGAAGTCCAACCCATGAGAACAGCTCCAACAACTTGTTGGCTACTTGCTTCACCATTGCTGTTCTCAGAGGGAACGACTCAGGATATCTTGTTGCATAGTCAACTACTGTATTACAAGAATAAACCTGTGTCCTTTCGCAGAAGGTTCTAGAGGTCCTACCAAGTCTACCCCAATCCTCTCAAAGGGAACTGACACCAAGGGTAGAGGAACCAAAGGGGCTGGTTTTTGTCCCTTCGGACTAGTTAGCTGGCACTCTGGACATGCCGCACATAACTTAGCAATATCACTATGCATCCCTGGCCAATAGAATAGGGATGAAATACGGTCCAATGTTTTATCCTGCCCAGGTGGCCACCCCAAGGGACAGTATGGGCTAGAGTGAACACAGATTTAACAAACGCCTTGGGAACAAATATCTGTTTGGTGACCTCCCCTGTTGGTGTCTGCCTATTCACCCTATACAGGATATCATTTGATAATTCAAAATGGGGGAATACTATGTGCATTCAATATCTGCCCTGTGCATTCAATATCTACTCACCACCTTATCATACTGTCTAGCAAGTACTGGGTCTTCCCTTTGCCTCTGGCAAAAATCAGGGAGGTATAGGTCTGATAAATCTCCAGGGCCCATATCCCCCTTTCTCTGGCCATCCCCAGCCATCACTTGTGACTTCTGGCTACTAGAATGGTCACCTTGAGACCCAGATTTTTGCAACCAGTCCTGTTTGTTAGAGCGTCTTCACTTCCGAGTCTTTGGAACCCGGTGTCTACTGGGAAAAAGGTCTGCCGAGAAGGGGAACAGTTTGCCAGGGTTCTCCTGAGTCATAGAATAAGGCACCTCGTGAGAGACTGGAGCCATTAGGTCCGAAAAGAAAGGCCAGTCCTGGCCGAGCACAACGGGGGCAGGGAGCAAAGGAGCGACTCCGACTTTGAGGTAGGCCTCCTGACCTTTTACCTGTAGCCGGATTTTGGCCGTCGGATACCGTTTTACATCGCCGTGTATACATTCTATACTCCATGGAGAGTCAAAAGAACACACGTTAGGCGGTAACAGTTCCTGGAAGACCAGAGTTTTCCCAGAGCCCGAATCTACAAGGGCCTGGACGTTTTTCCCCCCAACCTGGGCTAGAAGTAGCCAGGGCTTGTAATTTTCTTCAGTGAAGGCCGAGGCGACGGTCCTGCTGAAGGAACAATCCATGACTTATCTTGCCTTCAAATACTTTCTGGGCAAGCTACCCACCTATCTGAACAAGCTCTTCACCCCTACCACATGCAGCACTTATCATCTGAGATCTGACTCCAAAAGACTGTTCATGGTCCCAAGGCTCAACAGAGTATCCGGCCGCTCCTCCTTCTCTTACCGTGCACCCCAAAACTGGAACAACCTACCGGAGACTCTCACATCCACCACCAGTTTAAGTTCTTTCAAAACTAAGGCTGTCTCACATTTTAATCTGGTCTGTAACTGTTACATAAGCCTATAATATACATCTTCTCTAACTGTGCATGCAATGTATTGTATATAATGTATACCCTGTTCATTTATGTAACTTTGTTTTGTAACCATGTATTATTTGTCATATTAACTATGTCCAGGACATACTTGAAAATGAGAGGAAACTCTCAATGTATTACTTCCTGGTAAAACATTTTATAAATAATTAAATCTGTGGACAGTCCACATGCCGGTGGCCTTGTTCTCCGCAGGCGGAACCTGGAGAGGGTTCTCTCGCAGGAGGGGGCCGTGGATAGCGCTCCGCGGGACCGGATACTGGAGACCAGGCATCTGGTGGGTCCTGTGGGCGACGTCCTTGGAAGTTCCTCTCATTTGGCGACAAGCCGACATCAGAAAGGGGATGAGGGTCTCAGCGGTGCCCGGCGTTTTGACTTCTTCGTTGTTGGAAGGACTGCTCCCTTCGTGGCACTTGGCGGTTTTTACTTGTTGGTAGTTCATTGCTTGATCTGCTGGGAGTCCCTGATATGAGGCCTGGGCTTCTCCTATGAGGAGCGGGGCCAAAGCACTTGTCCAGCGATCTGCAGCCCAGCCCTGAGCTTCGGCAACCCTTTCAAATGTCAGTAGAAAAGCCTCTGGGTCCTCGTTCGGAGCCATTTTCCTCAGGAGGACCGGGGGTTTGTTCGCAAGTTCTGGACTGGCAGACCCCTGGAATTGGGTCAGCAGCTTGGCCATCCGCTCATCCTGTGCTGCCTGCTGCTGGGTTAGGAGCTGGGTTTGCTGCTGCAATAGTAGTTGGGCCTGCTCCTGCATTAACAGTCCCTGCTGTTTGGTCTGCTCCTGCATTAACAGTCCCTGCTGTCTGGTCTGCTCGCACAGAAACTCTTTTAAAAATTCTTCAATTTTTCTTATTTTTGTGTGTGTATGGCTCTTCAACTGCAGAGGCCTCTCAAAGTCCCAGAACTTCTGACACCATATGTGGCAGGGTACATGCAACCACACACGCGGGTTCTCTTGATAAGGCTTCTTTAGTGAGCCTTAAAAATATACAGCACACAAAAACAAATAGCTTCTCTTCAGCATACAAAAACAAAATAGCTTCTCTTCAGCAGACAAAAACAAAATAGCTTTTCTTCAGCATAGAAACAAGGCAGCTTCTCTTCAGCATGCAGGACACAGACAGTTCATCACACATGTACTTTGAAAAATAGACCTTATAGCAGTAATCTCTTCAGTATTTCAGTCCTGTCTCCTGACCAGCTAGCTTGCATGTGTGTACAGCCTGGGGGTTTTAAAACACCTTGATTATGCAGCTGGGGTCAGACTAATTAAGCAGCCCTTCTCAACTAAAACTTAACCTCATCACTGCTGCACTGCAAGCCTAAACATAGGTTTACCAGGTATATGGCTGGTGACGTTCATTCACCCTGTCACATAGCCACGCTACAGGATGGCAGGGAGCGATCTCACAGTCGGATAGCCTCAGAGGATCCAGGCCAACGCACTGACATCTTTGTGAGGAGCCTTCCCAGCGTAAACACCAGCACACCATCTCTACATGATGAGGAGGCTATCACAGATGTCGAGCCTTGCAGAGTCCACATGGAGAAGATGCTGTTTCTTCAAAGGCATACAATACCCGGGATAGCTGCAGCCACAACAGAGAATCACACACCTGCATGCATACAGATGCACTACAAGAGGCTCACCATCCAGGTACGCCCACACGGAGAAACACACTCCCCACACTAACCAGCAGTCATCGCACATCCACACCAAAGTGACTGCAAGGTTCCTCCCGGCAGCCACCATTGCACCAAACGTACACCCCGCACATAGGTCAAAGACGTACGATCGACCCCACTCGAGCTTACAATCCAACGCTGCAAACATAGACGTTGGATAGGGCACCAAACCAGGATGTGACCGACCATATCCTCCACAAGACCAAGACACTGATGCATCAGGCCTAACAGACATGGTCAAGTACATGATACGTCTTGATATGGTACAAACAGAACACTACCAACTTCGACGACCGTCCTGAGAACAAAGGAAAATGGAGGTCCACATTCAAGGACACAATCAAGAGTCTGGGCTTCTCTGCGAGGGAAGAACTCAGCCTGCTAACCAAATGGTTTGGGAACGAATCTGCAGAGCATGCGAAGAGGTCTTGACTTAGTATTGAAAAGGCTAGAGGAGTGATATGGGAGCCCCGAGTTAGTCGAAGATGCACTCTTCAAGAGAATCGACACCTTCCCCAGAATCTCGGACAAAGACTATTCAAAGTTACGAGAGCTCGGAGATCTGCTGCAGGAATTGGAGTCTTCAAGAGCAGATCAATTTCTATCAGGTCTCAACGTCTTAGACACTACTCATGGAGTGAAACCCATCTTGGAGAAGCTACCTTACAATGTCCAAGAAAGATGGTCTTCGCAAGGTTCAAAATACAAAAGGGAGAAGCGAGTCGCCCCTCCTCATTCTTTTTGAGCTTTATTCGTGAAGTAGCCAAAACATAAAAAGAATCCCAGCTTCATCCAAGGTACAACAACCGCACCAAGTGCAAGCAACCTAAAGAAAGAAGGACCAGTGACAAGATACGGTTGCACCAGAATGCCTATCTCGGTCCACAGGACAGACGTGTCTTCTAAAACATCTACACATCCCAATCATTCTACCGCTCCAAGCAGGGAGACAGGGGATCCAAACAGGGAATGCCCCATACGCAAGAAAACACAACTACTTAACAGGTGTTTTGGGTTTAGGATGAAGCCCATAGAGGAACGCAAAAACCTACTCAGAGAATTTGGAGTTTGCTTCAGGTGCTGCACCTTATAACTCATCTATTCAAAGACTGTAAAGAAGCCATCAAATGTTCAGTGTGCAACAGTGACAAGCATGTAGCATCTCTACATCCAGAGGCCCTGCCACTTGACCAACTCAATAACCCTTCCTCCATGGCAAAGCATGGCAAGGAGGAAGGAGAAGAGAAGTCAACATCTGTCACATCCCAGTGCACTGAGGTTTGCGGAAAAGTACGTGACCAAAGGTCCTGCTCCAAAATATGCCTTGTTGCAGTATACCCCAAAGGACAACCTGAAAGGGCTATTAGGATGCACGCAATCATCGATGATCAAAGCAACACATCATTAGTGAAGTCAGAGTTGTTTAGCTTGTTCAACACACAAGACAATGCCTCACCCTACTCAGAACCTGCGCAGGACTGACTGAGACAACAAGGAGGAGAGCAAATGGCGATACCATACATTCCTTATACGGCAGAGTAAAGATAACTCTCGCTACACTCATAGAGTGCAATCACACGGTGGCAAACAGGAATGAGATTCCTACACCAGACGTGGCACGTTATAACCCACATCTTAGGGGAATGACTGACCACATCCCGCCAATAGAACAAGATGCCAAGATTTTGCTACTGCTCAGCAGGGACATCCTGAGAGTGCACAAAATCCGCGAACAGTGCAACGGACCCCACAACGCGCCATTTGCCCAAAGACTTGACCTAGGATGCGTGATAGTGGGCAATGTATACATTGGCAAAGGGCTCAAACCAGACTATGTTGATGCCCGCAGAACAAATATAATGGAACATGGACACATCCCTCTTCAAAATATGTATTGGCCCTATCCAAGGGACAGGAAGGCTTAGCAAGGAAGAGAAACAAGGTCATACCCCTGAGAGCCACAAAAACATCTTCATATCAGAGGAATGTGACAATGGCCTAGGATGTTCAGTAGTCCAGACGACAAAAGATGATGAGCAGTCTTCACCAAAGGAAGAGAACGATCTCCTGAAGGTAATTGACAAAGAGATCTTCCAAGATAAATCAAACAATCGGACAACTCCGCTTCCACTGTATCCACCCAGTGGACATCTCCTAACCAAAGGAAAGGGAATTGAGAAATCAACACAGACAGATCAGTGGCACGATGGGTTAGCATCTACAGCTACAGACCAGAACCCTGCAGACCATACTACTGGGTTAGAGTCTACTGTATATAGCTCGAACTCAGAGCACATAATTGCTTACAGTACCGTGTCTCTGACGCAATCGATGAGATCCCATCGGTTCCAGCAGATACAGGTCAATCAACGATCCTGGAAACAGCTACAGAAATCCACCTTACAGTCTGTGCTGTGGTCACAAACGTGGCACCTGAGGGTACACTAGGAATTCATAGTTCCTCTAAATGGACAATGCTCCAGTGAGCGTTTGCACAGTTCAGGCAGGCTACCACTGCTCTCAACCACACAACTGGTGGTAGAATAGACAGCTGTCATATTATGTCTCCTTACAAAAGACTAAGTACTATTAGCACAGTGATCGAGGCAAAGATGGTCGACCCCAATTGTGACCAAAGGGGGACACATACAGACAAGACCAACTGTGTCAATGGAAAAGGGAACCGCTCTAAAGGGAGTTTCTTCTGGAAGCAGAATCCTATGACCAACAAGGGCGACCACAAGAACAGGTGGTCGCCTTACCAATCCCCAAGTGTGCTGGGAACACCCGGTTGGAATTACCCAACCAACCAGTCTTCACAACCCTGGAAGCAAATCCAGCCCGACTTTCCCATGAGCTTTGACAATGCTCATGGACGCGATTCCAGTTTTTGTCGGAGCCAGAACCTTTGCCTGGATTTTGGGGACTTGGGGTGCCACCACTTGGGTGTCCCTATTATCATTCATGGGCTCACTCACCTTATGGACTCTTAAGCAATAATGAGGAGCACTCAGCCACCTCGGATTGGTGCACCTACCTTGACACCTGGAGCGCCAAAAGAATTTGGAGCCCAATGGTACCGGCCGGTACCATCTGTCATGCATACAGTACATTAACTTTTTAGATATTTTTGTTATATTTATGTGTTCCACATGTTTATATTAATGTAGTGGTATCTCCAGATGCCAGACAGGGAGTGTCCTGGAACAGGATTGTGTTTTTTTTTATCTGTCTTCAGGATGCCTAGCTGTTGCAACAATGTTGTGAGCCCTTGTAGGCTTCTTGGCTTCCCCTCCCCTTGTCAAGTGGTATTGTCCCAGTTAATTTGCCATCAGCCCAGACCATCATGCTGCCTCTTAGTACCAGCAGCCATCTTGAGTACCACTCCTATCCTGGTAAAGTTACTGATATTTACCTATCCCTATTTCCAGCATGTATCCCACTGCCCTCATAGTTACCCTTCTCCTCCATAGCTCTCATGTCCCAGTGTTCCCTCACTATTACCCCCCCCTTTTATTTGTATGTTGTTGCCCCAAGTAAACACTTCAGCAAGTAAGAAGGTTCCTTTGCTTGATGTATGGGATTGAGTTAACCTGCCTGTCCCTACGCATCTCTCAGGGTGTGCTGAAGCCAGTACAGTCATGTGCCTATGTGCCTGGGGCAGCTCTCATGGGGCAGCAATTGTACTCACGATGAGAAGACCGGTTCTGTGTGCTCCTTTGCTGATGTTGTAGACAATGTGGAAAACACCTGTCCCGATGAGGAGAGGCAGATCAGCGGGCACCACGATGCAGGAAGAAAAAATGCTGAAGCTGGACTGTGCTGTGTACAAAATCTTACATAGAAGCAGCAACAGTCCAGCAAAATTGTATATGATATAATATTGCTTTATGTCTTAGTTTTTGTGTGGGTGCTCGAGCCACTAGTTGAAGGTGTACATAAGAGAACAAAAATATTGGGGTAGAGGCCCCCAATCAGCTAGTGCTACAGAGCTTAATATTAACCCACTAATAAAAAATAATACAGTATCTTTCTGCATATAAACCGGATCCCATGGTATATTAATGCATGCTTGAGGCTGTAAGCATTAACCCCTAGATGGCATAAGGTCTAACAGGGATATGGAGAGTTGTAAGGGGGAAGTCCTGAAACCCCCCCAAGACCTCTCCAGTCTCTCTGAACTATAAACCTATGTGCCTGGGGCAGCTCTCATGGGGCAGCAATTGTACTCACGATGAGAAGACTGGTTCTGTGTGCTCCTTTGCTGATGTTGTAATTAAACAATAATTAAAATATAATAAACACTATGGGCTGAAGTAGCCCATAGTGGAAACACTGCTGATGTGATTGAATTTGAATCCCATAATGTCCTTTGTGACATTGGGCAAGTGAGTGTATCGCCCTGTGGCCCAAGATCCAAAATGCGATTGTAAGATTTGTTCCTGCAAAATGTTTTATACAGCACTGGGTACATTGCCAGATGTATATAAGAAAGAAATTAACAAACTCCCCAAATAATTGTGTGTGTATTTGTATGTATGTATATATATATATATATATATATATATATATATATATATATATATATATATATATATATATATATATAAATATATATATACACACACACACACACACACACACACACACACACACACACACACACACACACACACACACACACACACACACACACACACACACACACACACACACACACACACACACACACACACACACACTCACTTGTGTGAAAAAGAAAGTACACCCTCTTTGAATTCTATGATTTTACATATCAGGAGATAATAACAATCATCTGTTTCCTAGCAGGTCTTAAAATTATTTAAATACAACCTCAGATGAAAAACAACACATTACATTTTACACAGTGTCATGATTTAGTTAACAAAAATAAAGCCAAAATGGAGAAGCTATGTGTGAAAAACTAAGTACACACTTACTGCTTCCATAGGAATTAAGATGCTAAGTAGCAGACAGGTGCTGCTTATCAAATGCCCTTGATTAATTGTTAAGTTTGACTACCTCTATAAAAGCCAAAGTTTTAGCAGTTTGCTGGTCTGGAGCATTCAGGTGTGTGTTAACACAATGCCAAGGAGGAAAGACATCAACAATGATCTTAGAGAAGCAATTGTTGCTGCCCATCAATCTGGGAAGGGTTATAAGGCCATTTCCAAACAATTTAAAGTCCATAATTCTACAGTGAGAAAGATTATTCAAAAGTGGAAAACATTCAAGACAATTGCCAATCTTCACAGGAGTGGACATCCCAGCAAATTCACCCCAAGGTCAGACCGTGCAATGCTCAGAGAAATTGAAAAAAAACCCAAGAGTTACATCTCAGACTCTACAGGCCTCAGTTAGCATGTTAAATGTTAAAGTTCATGACAGTACAATTAGAAAAAGACTAAACAAATAAGGTTTGTTTGGAAGGGTTGCCAGGAGAAAGCCTCTTCTCTCTAAAAAAGAACATGACAGCACGGCTTAGGTTTGCAAAGTTGCATCTGAACAAACCATAAGATTTCTTGAACAATATCCTTTGGACAGACGAGACCAAAGTGGAGATGTTTGGCCATAATGCACAGCGCCACGTTTGGCGAAAACCAAACACAGCATATTAGCACAAACACCTCATACCAACTGTCAAGCACGGTGGTGGAGAGGTGACTATTTGGGCTTGTTTTGCAGCCACGGAGCCTGTGAACCTTGCAGTCATTGAGTCGACCTTGAACTCCTTTGTATACCAAAGTATTCTTGAGTCAAATGTGATGCCATCTGTTGACAGCTAAAGCTTGGCCGAAATAGGGTGATGCAACAGGACAATGATCCCAAGCACGCCAGCAAATCTACAACAGAATGGCTGAAAAAGAAAAGTATCAAGGTGTTGCAATGGCCCAGTCAAAGTCCAGACCTCAACCCGATTGAAATGCTGTGGCTGGACCTTAAGAGAGCTGTGCATAAACAAATGCCCACAAACCTCAATGAACTGAAGCAACGTTGTAAATAAGAGTAGGCCAAAATTCCTCCACAACGATGTGAGAGACTGATAAAGTCATACAGAAAACTATTACTTCAAGTTATTGCTGCAAAAGGTGGTTCTACGAGCTATTGAATCATAAGGTATACTTAGTTTTTCACACATGGCTTCTCCATTTTGGCTTTATTTTTGTTAAATAAATCATGACACGGTGTAATATGTCATGTGTTGTTGTTCATCTGAGGTTGTATTTACCTAATTTTAAGACCTGCTAAGGAACAGATGATTGTTATTATGTCCTGATATGTAAAACCATAGAATTCAAAGAGGGTGTACTTTCTTTTTCACACAACTGTATGTGTATATATCTATATCTATATATATCTATCTATATATATATTATATATATATTATAGATAGATATATATATCGATCTATATATATATCGATGTAAACCCCATCCTTTAGCTTCTTTGCATACCCAGTTAACCAACCCCACACTGATGAGACCCATTAAGGTCGAAACAGCTGTCTGTGGGTGGGTTTTCTGGCTATGCACCTTAACCCTGGCTGTGCTCAAAGCTATGACCATGCAGCAAGCTTAAGCCTATAGGGAACCATGTTAAAAATGGTTTTTGAAGCAAAAAGTGGCACTGTGTGCTCATTTGCATGTCATTTCCCAGAATCCCTTGCTGCAGTGGAAGTGCTGGGTGATAATGGTGAAAGGCGGGATTGCAGACCTACCTAAGACATGCAGATGAGCATACAGCTATATTTACATTTGCATATTTGCTTTGCTGTGGAGGGTTTTTGTCACTTTTTTACTCACCATAACTTAACTCAGTATATATATATATATATATATATATATATAGATATTGATATTGATATTGATATTTATATTTATGTGTGTGTGTGTGTGTGTGTGTGTGTGTGTGTGTGTGTGTGTGTGTGTGTGTAAAAAAGCAGCAAGCACTCCAATGTAGATATCCAGAAAGGCCTTGTGCTAGTCCCATAAATAATGTAAAGCGTATGTTACCATCCAGCAGGCAGCAGAACAGCAAAGAGAGACAGCACTCAGAGATAAGTCAGCAAAATAATGTATTGAAACAGATACAAAAATCCGACATTTCGATCCCCAGAGAGATCTTCTTCCTGGGGGGGGGGGGGGGGGGTGCAGTGAAGCCTATGCCTTACCGTGATGAAATACCCTAAACCCTGTGCACCCATCACCTGAAATCAATAACAATGCTAATTGGAGCCATCTGATGTTCCTCCTAATTTCCAAAGCACTGGCTTCGGCCATCTTGGCTCAGCTGTCTCTGCAGTCCATGCTCTGGATTGTGCAACAGCTGTGGAATGTGACAGCTAATTAAGTGCTGAGTCATTCGTTGCCTAGGCAACACCACTCCTCCACAAGCAGCACACAGCACAATTCAAGTGCTGACAGCAGTGTCTGCAAAACTCTGCTGTCGGCCATCTTAGATCAGCTGTCTCTGAGGTCCGTGCTCTGGAGCGTGCATCAGCTGTTGGAAGCAACACTCAATCAAGCGCTCAGTCCTCCGTTGTCAGGGCAACCCCCAATACTATGCATGCAGCACAGTCCAAGTGCTGGAAGCAGTACCTGCTGAAAGACATCCACAAGCACAGCCTGCATAACATATTGGCCACCAGTGAGGTGCAGTGTAGTGTGCACATAGTGAATACAAAGGTACACAATGGGGTAGAGGGAGGGGGGCTGATCTCTGTAAAAACGAAAGGCAAAATGGACAGACAGGCATGTGTGAACACAAAGGGCATCAGTTCCAACAACTGGCACACAGGAACCATGAATTAAGAATAAAGAACCAGACATAATCAAATGAACAAGGAACACTGGTTGGGGCACAAGTCAAAAGTCCATAAGGCAAATCCATGCGGGCAATCACAGATAGCAACCCAAATGAAGGTCCTCATTCAGCCCCCCTGGTGACATGGTCCCTAAATTATATATAGTCTTCGCTTCTGGTTGCAGCAGGAGTTTATTCCTGTTGCCTCCACGACTGGGGATATGTGCTTGTAAGATAGGCATACACCTGAAGGTCGCAAGGCTGTGTTTTTTCTCTTTGAAATGCCTAGCGACAGGAAGATGTTTCAAATCATCACCCACATCTGTGCCAAGGAGAGCTTTTCTGATGGTTGATCTGTGCATTGCAATACGCTCCTTTAACATTCTAGTGGTTTTGCCCACATAGACTAGTCCACAGGGGCACTTGATAATGTATACCACAAATTTAGACTCACAATTGAGGAAGTCCAAGATTTTAATGGAATTACTTTTGTGTGGGTGAGCTAAGGTTTTGCCCACAATCATGTATTGGCAGTTGACACAGCCAGGGCTGGACAGCAGTAGGTTACAGTAATCGAGACGGGAGAGAATGAGGGCCTGTGTCAGAGCTCACGAGGAATTCACAGTTAGTAAAAATATAGAAGTGCAAATAGCTAAAACAGGGTGTGTGTGCAGAGCACGCACGCTCTAAGTGAAACTTCTTTACGTTTTGTCACTGAAATTGTATTTTGATTTTTAATAAACGGCACCATCACAAATATAATTTCTGTGACAAAACAGGGACAAAAGACAAAGACGTTTCACTTAAAATGCGCGTGCTCAGCACACACACTTTTTTTATTATTTATTATGAGGCATCAGAAAGTAATTGTGATAATGGATTACCAACATTATCACTGCTTATGTCTTTCTGACTTTGGTCTTTCTGAATTCTGATGGAAGCACAGTTGTATGTCTGTTCCTTTCCAATCTCATTAGATGTCTCTCAACCACATCTTCACATCTTCCATCCTCTCTGGCACTATTCTCTCAAGTACATTAATTACCATATTCTCTTCCTCTCTTTTAAGGCTCTATGCTCCTCTGCTCCCAAATTCTCAGGGTAGTTGTCTTTCTTTCCTCTTGTTGTTCTCTCATGCCTGAAACCTTTATTACATACAACCTCTTATGTCCAGTACTGCTTTACAATAAGTGTTCCGTGAGGACTGAGTGATGCACTCAAGCAATATATAGCAATTATTCGAACAATACTACTCAAAGCAAGAATGTGCTGCTAGAGTAACTTGTTAGATGCATAAACAGAAGGGTTGGAATTAATTAGATTTTTGTTTATTGGATCAACATTTAGTGCTATAGTGCATTTTTATCACAAGAAGTTACAAAAAGTTTTTTTCCACACCACATATTTTCCCAGCTTCATGTTTTATCGGAAACTTTACCTATACAAATATGCATTGGGAAATACCCACCCACAACATCTTTCAGCTTGGATTGTTTTTTTCTGCTATCATCATGTCCAATTCTGAACTTTTCATCCTTCATCCAAACCCCAGGCCTATTCTCACTTAACATTAAAGACTCATCCATTCTCATGAAACCGAAGCCTGCTGAAATGGGGTAATCTTGAATTCCCTACACTACCAATCCCACTAAATCAGCCTATCACCAAATCATGTGCACAGTATGTAAATTAAATTTTACAGCACTGACAAACCATATATGGAGTGCTGTACATTTTTTTTACAACATTAAAATACAATTACAGTAAAGGGAATACATTGTAATATAGATAGAATGAGTGCATCAAGACATACATGTAACATTGAGAGATAGGAGTCCCTGCCCGGAAGAGTTTACACCTCTGCAGTATTGCTAACATCTTCTCATTTCCCTTTCCATAATCAACAGAAATACCTTTATAATGCCCTGCCTCCACTGCTATAATCCACTACTTTAATCCACTCCTAGCCAATCTTCCACTTTCACACTTGTCTATAAAAACTTCTGCTGCCATCCTCATGAACTGTATCTCATAAAAATAAAGCCAATGGGAACTCGTCAATTAATAAGAGTCAATAATTAGTTTATAAAATAAACATCCTACTATCAAACCATAATTTCAACACACAAAGCGCCTTCTTCAAGACTCAAGTAGCACTTCATGTTTGGTTTACATACTTATTCATAGGCTGGTTTACTTATTTATACTACTAGTGGTTTAAAGGGACACCATTTATGTGGATCAATATGATGGAGGGTTCTCATTATCCAAATTTGTACAATAAGAGGTAGGAAAAACAAATGGCAGTGCACCCTTAAGAAATAAACGTGTGCCGTCAGTGCCTGAACCTATCGCAATTTGTTCCAAATTAATTTTAATTACACTGCTTCTTAAGTTCACCATCCATAAGATATCCATTAACGGTTCAGGTGATCTCTTTGTGTCTCTGCTTCGCTTTATTACATTGACGTCTTTCAGCAAAAGACTTAACATCTTGACCTTAACATTTAATGTATTAATCCCAATTTTATCCTCCTACCCTGAATCTCTGCTGTATTAAATCAACCCAGGTTAATTCTGACTTGCATGTCTCCCACCCACTATGAATAGGTGCACTGTTGGATTTCCCTAGGGTTGACCACCCACTTTTATGAGAATCTGCAGTGAATTAGAAAATCTGTCATTGCAGGGAGATGCTGGGCAGAGAGGATAGGGCATGGCATTCATCCTAAACAATACACTCCCTTTGTCTACTATCTCCTAAGCTAACATAACATAACTTAACCTTGTGGTCAATGCTATCTTTATTCTCTCTGAAGGAATGCTAGTTGGCCAGCATTATTAAGAAATTTCTGCACAATGTTTAGTGACTGTGCAGTAAGCCATGATTCTATTAAAATAGCCATCTGGGTAATTAATAGCACATTTGTTCTCAGACTCTTCTCAATTTGTCCATTAGTGGTATAAAAGTTCAGGACAAAGGGTAATGCGGTTCAGCCCTATTTTACAAGAATTCTTTAGGAAGTTGAAAACACATGATAATTTACCAAAAATGAATACCATTTTTAAGAGTTTAAAAAGAACAGAAGAGCCATCGACTTCTTTATATGCTTAGACTGGCCATAGACTGGCTTTTTTTTTTTTACAGCAATGTGCATTGACAGCTTCAACTTTTTTATTGTTGGTTGCATAATAAGATAAAAGTGTAAATCGCTCATAAAAGTTCAGCAAACTGATAGTGCTGTTTCTAAGGGCTCAGTATTGAAAGTCACCAAATGGCTTTTATACTCTCTCTCTCACCTGATTTACTTGTTGCTTCTCTATTAGGCCTAAATTTACGCCATTAAATCAGGACAAATAATGTGACGTTATGTAAAACAGGAACAGGGGTTATTTTCCTTGAGTTAGCACCTATTTCAATTAATGATGTTAATAAATAACAGCCATAATTGAGCTCAGTAGCCTAGAATTAACCTCATGGTATTTCAGGATAACACTCCGTTTGCCTTCAAATAATGTGACTTTATTTAAGTAATGGCAATACTCCCATTGAGACACTGAAATAGAGCTTTTTCTAAAGGCAAGGGGAGGGGAGATACAGTATAGAGAGAGTGAGATATAGGGGCAGAGAAAGAAAGGGAGATAGAGGTACTTATGGTGTATTTACAGATATCTTACCACATGTACAGTAGTTTACATGTAGGTAAATCCATTTGGAGCTATATAAATTGATGCAGTATCCCCTAAATTGGTCTTCCCACCCCCTGCCTCCCGTCAACTCTCTCCCCAGCAAAAGCTCCATTTCATAATCTGGATGGGAGTAACACCAAAGTTAGTTATCACTTAAATAGCAACAGGTTATTTCCTAGCATTAACCTTAGCAGAGCTCAGTGAATATAGAATAAATATAATTTAGGCTGTAATAAACTAATTTGCATGTCATTTAGCATAACTGGCGTTAAGAATATCGCCATGCTTTAAATGGGAGTAAAACATGGTTAATGTCCCGTTAGTTGTTTACTGAACATTGTGGTATGATTAAAGGGAATGAATTTAAAGTAAGTTAACATCACATTATATACGCTTACAGAGCTTAGTGATTCTGAGCCTTAAAAATCTCCACTTGAAAGTCCTGTAGGCTTATGGCCCCAGTGTAGAAAACAAAAGCAGCAGCACTCACGTGGTCTTCAAAAAGACATTCAATTCAATTGTGTATAGATTGACGTTTCGGTCCGCTTGCGAACCTTCATCAAGATAAAGTGATTAAATACAGCGTGCAATATATACCCTCGCAGAGCGCCAAATGCAAAAACGGTGCAAAGCAACCATGATGCCAATGCTGCAAAGCACACACAGCATGGCAGTAAAGCGACAGCCCAGGCGACTGTTATAATCAAAATCAATACAAATACACGTAATAAAAACAGTAAAAGGAAATAAAGCTTTATACAGGCAGTCCTTGGTTATCCAACGGAATCTGTTCTGGAAGTAGCGTTGGATAGTGAAACCGCTGTAAAGTGAGTCCCATGTTAATCAGTGGCGGGGAGCGTTGGATAACGCATTCCGGCGTCGGACAACGGCCCATAGAGTTGTATTGTAAAACGTTGGATATGTCATTCGTTGTAAAGTGAAACGTTGGATAGCGAGGACTTCCTGTAAAGCATATAATGAAATAATGAACTAGGGTTCGGGATAAGTCTGCATTTGGCATGATGACCATTGTGGTAGTATATATACTGTATATATGGATGTCCAGCAGCAACAAATCTAACGTCCTATGATTGAATGAAAATAACAGCCAACTTGGCATTAAGGACCGTTCTCATATGGACATAAACGGGATAATTGAAATCACTGGTACCGCAACTCATTACTGTAAAGTTTCATTGGGGTTTAGATAAACCATGCCTTAAGTCACATCTGCCAACTATGACCATACAGTACATTGTGGGACATGGACAGCATCTCTCTTACCACACATGCATGGGTGAAATATATAATAAAGTGGAACAATGTAGCTGGTGTATAATAACCCATAGGTCCAATGCAGTAATACAGCCTGCTAGAATAACAGTATTACATACCTGTTGTGCCCGGTTATCTTTTGTACCCTAATACGTGTTAGATTTGTTGCTGCCTGCCATCTATCTATCTATCTATCTATCTATCTATCTATCTATCTATCTATCTATCTATCTATCTATCTATCTATCTATCTAGAGATAGATAAAGATGTCCAGCAGCGACAAATTTAACACGTATCTATAGATATATAGTACTACACTGGTCAAGAAGCAGAGAGAATCTCCTTGAGAAAGCACCACTGAAGTGTGAAACTTATGTATCTTAATATATAAAATCGAAAGGTTAGTGCTAGCTGCAGTGAATCTGATTGGTCCTCAGCCTCTGGCCAATCAGATTGGTGGCTCTGACATCACCCAACTGCCACTCTCTTCCCCCTCGGACACACACACACACACACACACACACACACACACACACACACACACACACACACACACACACACACACACACACACACACACACACACACACACACACACACACACACACACACACACACACCCACACACACACACACACACACACCCACACACACACACACACACACACTCTCTCACTCTCTCTCACTCTCTCTGTCCTCTCCCCCCCATCACACTCACCCTCACGTGCGCCGCCCTGCACGGCTCACGGACGGAGGGGAAGCGTGGCGCCCTCCTGCCCCAGCTGCCAACGCTCACTTCTCTCCCTCCCTGGCGCTCACTTCCCCCCTCCCCGGCGCTCTCTTCCCTCCCTCCCAGGCGCTCACTTCCCTCCCCGGCGCTCACTTCCCTCCCTCCCCGGCGCTCACTTCCCTCCCTCCCCGGCGCTTACTTCCCTCCCCGGTGGGGGACAGGCAGTGGGCAGGCAGCCTTCCTCCTGCAGCTGCCTCGCGGCGCCAAGTGGGGGTAAGATGGCGGCACCCGGAAGGACCCCCTTCCTCCTGCAGCTGCCTCGCGGCACAGAGTGGGTAAGATGGCACAGCGGACAGGCGGGGGGTGGTATTCAGTCAGGAGAGAGTGGGGTGCTATTCAGTCAGGAGAGAGGGGGGGGAGTAGTCAGGAGAGGGGGGGAGTCAGTCAGGACAGGGGGTGGAGTCAGTCAGGAGAGGGGGGGAGTCAGTCAGGAGAGGGGGGGAGTCAGTCAGGAGAGGGGGGGAGTCAGTCAGGAGAGGGGGGGAGGAGTCAGGAGAGGGGGAGGGGAGGGAGTCAGAGAGGGGAGGGGAGGGAGTCAGGAGAGGGGGGGGGGAGTCAGGAGAGAAGGGGGGGAAGGGAGTTGAGAGGGAGGATGGGGGAGCCACAACGTTACATCACGGACAACGCCGGGTACATCAGCTAGTGTCTAAATAAAGCAGATGAACTTTTTTGCCATCACCTGGGTTCCCGTGCAACATTTTTTGAATGTGATCTTCATTGCTGCTGCTCCTGATTCTCTCTGTTCCTTTACGTCATCATTCTGTCCAGGAGACACGCGACTGGGGATTGCGAGGATTCCACACCGCAGCACACAAGCGGCTGCTGCATGTACGCCCACTGCCACACGCTATCTATCTTTGGGTCCACAATAGGAGAATATACTGTGTAGAGGCAAGTAAACCCAGTTATGGGCACTCACTCCCCTCAGCGGATGTAATATGACATTATTAAAAACAACTTTATTAACCTAATCATTAAAATATATACAGTGTGAAACAACGACAAATGAAATGAAAAGTCAGTATAATGTGATTTTTTTAAATTAAGGAATATGAACATTTTCTGAATGAATAAGTTTGAAAGGTAACGTGTAACAACACCTACATATCATTTTTACATGAGTTCAGTAACATATATCCAGTTATTAGAGATGTGCGATTTGCTTTCGCTGCAGTTTAGATCAAAGTTTTCAAAAGTTCAAAAGAGCAATGATAAATTAGAATGAACTTTTGGTGCAAAAAGTTCTAACAAAATAGTCAAAATTGTTATAAACGTGCTCTTTGGCCTTTCAAAGTGGGAAAATAACAGCCCAGCAACTAAAGTGAATGTAATGGAAAATGCAATGCTTATTGACTTTTCAACACTAATTAGATTTTTTTTTGTATCAAAACAAACTTCGCCGAATCAATATAGGTGATATTTGCCAAGTCTGATTTAAATGCGCGAACATGTTGCAAATCTCTACCACTTTTTCTATGGAAGTAGTGACATATTTAAGTTGCTTTTTTTTTTTGTCCAATTATAGTGGTGGCATTTCAATCAGCTCCGAATTGGATGTGGTGTATGGTTATTACTTAATACTTTTGTATGGTTTGCTAAGAAGACAACTTTTTTTTTACTTTTAATGTTTCTATTGGCAAAAAAAAAAAACTGGTAGGAAAATAATGTACTGCATTTCATGTTCTGTCTAGAAGGGGTCAGCATCACTGACAAATGAAACTTGTGGCATTCAAGCTCTGAATAGAACGAGTTAATTATAAGAAATCATGCATGTTTTAGGATGTTTGAATTGTCACAGTGTGATAGTACTAGGAATGGTAAATTAGTGCAGCCCCGATCTTTACAACGAACCAGTTACACTGATTAAAGGGAAGTGAACTCTAAATGAAAGACAGAATGATTTTGGATCTTTTTTTTTTTTGTTGCAGAATTAGCTCATTAAAAATATTCACATATGGGCTGCATTTTTACTGCTTAGATCAAGGGGCCTATGAACTAAGATGATATATTTTTTTAAAATGTGTGCGTAAAAATGTCAGTGCTAACAAATAATACAAACCTTCACAAAATGTGGGTTGATTTGTGATGCATCTCTTATGTTGAATAACTGATTGATACCATTTAAATTAAAACATAATTATGTGTATTCTTTATTTGTAACTATTGTAAGTAAATATACATTATTAGATTAATATTATTTATAATAGTCTTACAGTAAATAAAATAACTATATAATGATGTATCCTTGCGGCGTCAAATACAGTTTTGGGTTCACACATAGCAGGTTAATTCTGCGTTTACACTAACAACAATCTTTTTAAGCTCTCACCAAGTTCACGATATTGACTCACTGTCTCCTTATTTTGGTGTTCAGGAACATTCATTTTTAGTACATAACACTAATATTTGTCCATCTCTGTGCATCAAACAAAATGAAAAAGAAACAAACCAAAAAAAAAGTTTATGACGCTAATGGCGCAAATTGAGTAATTTCAGGTTAGTACATAGGCGCACACAAGCGCAATTTAAAATGAGATTTATGGTATCTGCCCCCCAAAAAAGCGAGAGGAAAAAAAAAGCCGATATTTATTTATTTATAAAATGTTTTACCAGGAAGTAATACAGTGATGAGAAAAAGTTTGTGAAACCGAATGTTAATTACGGAAATTCCATAGTTTTTCTATGATTACCTTCTTGAATAAAAAAACAGTCTTTTCTTAAATATCCAATAGAGTTTATATTTACCAATTCCATATCTTTTTTTTTTTTTTTTTAATTATGTATGAATTAGACAAACAATTAATAATTAAGAGTCAGGGTTTGTGCAAAAGTAAGTGAAACCCTGGTTTTATCCGCTAAATTAAAGGGAATAATTAGAATCAGGTGTTTAAATAATTAGGTAGATCTTCAGGGGTGATTTTAGGGGGCCTCATCCTGTATAAAGATCAGGAACTTTGTGAGTTTGGTCTTCATCCTACAGGTGTGTTGAAACATGTCATGCCACGATCAAAATAAATCTATGAGGATCTCAGAAAAGCAGTTATTGATGCTCATCAGTCTAGAAAGGGTTACAAATCCATGTCTAAGAATTTGGGGTTCCACCAATCCACCGTCAAACAGATTAGTCTAGAAATGGAGAAAGTTCAAGACCACAGTCACTGTACCCAGGAGTGGTCATCCTACCAAAATCTCTCCAAGAACAAACCGGCAAATCACCCAGGAAGCCACAAAGAACCCCAGAATAATATCCAAGGATCTGCAAGTCACTCTCATCTTGGCTAATGTGAGTGTTCATAACTCAACTATAAGAAAGACTGACCAAGAATGGTGTTTATAGAAGGATAGTTAGGAGGATACCACTGCTCTCTAAAAATAACATTGCTGCCCACCTGAAGCTTGTCAAAGAGCACATGGTTGATCCACAAGACTTCTGGAACAATGTTTTCTGGACAGATGAGTCAAAGGTAGAACTTTTTGGCTTCAATGAGAAACGTTATGTTTGGCGAGAACACTGCGTTTGAACAGAAGAACATCATCCCAACCGTCAAGCATGGACTATTATGTTCAATGGCACTCTTCTCTCCTGAGCACCATGACAGGCTGAACACTATATATGTCTATAACCACCCATGGGCTGTTGTTCATGTTACTCTTTGCTCTACTAGTGGCTATATGAGATTAACTACTTACCATTTCACTAACAACTATAGACATGCAGCTGATTATTAGCTGCTCTGTGTAAAGGACATTTTACTTTAACATTTTTTCTACCCTGGGTATAATTACGTGTAGCAGTTTACACTATACTGCTAAATACATCACTATCATATTTACTAAATGTGCTAATTAGCTAGGGGCTTGTTCATGTCTGTTATACATGTATGATTATCCTTATCTATCCACTGACCGGATGTTTACCATTTATTATTAGCATAGCGCAGGTTCAGTTATCACTAGGCTATTTAGCCTAATCTGCAGCACTAGTCAGATCTTAACATCTGTCATTTCAACTCCACACACAGTGGATTCAATATAGCTAGTGGCCTTACGAGTGAACCTTTTAGTCTACCTTCTTTTGGTGCTCATATTGTTGGGTAATATCTAGTTATTACCAATATCTACCCATGTATGGTTCAGGTACACAGTTTTTATTTTGTGGGTGCTTCACTGTATATATTAGTTCACTGTTAAGTTCATGTCCTATCAGTTGACACTATTGTAACTTGTGTATTAAAAGTTAATTTTTTTCACCCCTCCCCACTCCTCTTCCACGCTATAAAAGTTCATTTTTAACGTAGTTCCATTTACCTCACATCACAATTGAGTGCAATATACAGAGACTTTTTCTTCTGTGATTCTCCTTCATTTATCCTGTAAATGCACCTTTTATCTAACAACTTTATTATACTCGCTGAGCAAGGAGATTTCTTTTCTTAGGTTTCCACAGTCACTGTACCCAGGGGTGGTCATCCTACCAAAATCTCTCCAAGAACAAACCGGCAAATCACCCAGGAAGCCACAAAGAACCCCAGAATAATATCCAAGGATCTGCAAGTCACTCTCGTCTTGTTCATAACTCAACTATAAGATAGACTGAACACGAATGGTGTTTATAGAAGGATAGTTAGGAGGAAACCACTGCTCCCTAAAAAGAACATTGCTGCCCATCTAAAGTTTGCCAAAGAGCACATAGATGATCCACAAAACTCCAGGAACAATGTTTTCTGGACAGATGAGTCAAAGGTAGAACTTCTTGGCCTCAATGAGGAACGTTATGTTTGGCAAAAACACTGCATTTGAACAGAAGAACCTCACCCCAACTGTCAAGCATGGACTATTATGATCAATGGCACTCTTCTCTCATCTTCACTGTAGTCATTGCTAACATTAATTCAGATTTAAATTAGCTTAATTTAATTACCTAACATTAAGTATTTTTCAAGGATGAACTGGATTAAGATGCCTGATGTTAAAGTTCTAACTAGTTCTAATAATTAGAGATGGATGAAGTTTTTTTGCAAATTCCGATCTGCATTGGATAGGCTGGTTCCTTTGGGCAATCAGATTTTTTTTTATCACTGACAATCCAATCCGCGGATTCTGCAATCCACTGGTGGATGTTAACAATCCAATCCATTGTGCGGATTGCTGAATCCGTGGATTGGATGTTAAAATCCACCAGTGGTTTGTTTTGAATGGCGGTTTTGGATTAATCTGCATGGATTGAAACTGGAACAATTAGTCGATGGATTTTATACCGCGGAACGGATTTTGTAACTTACATTTTTATTGGTTTTCAAGACAAAGCATCAATACACAGTACATCCATTGTTTCTTTTATCAACCAACAGAAAATGAAGAGACTGTGACGCACTACCATCGCAATTGGTACACCGGAGGACAACTGTCAGGATCCGCGCTGCGGGTACCCCCGCTTCCAGCACCTCCTTTCCTTCTCTCCCTGCAGCTCGGGCTCCCCGGCGGCGTGCCTCAGTCCTCGCGGTCTCCCCCATGGCTGCTCCCGCACTTCCGGGTCGCGCGCATCACCCTTACGGGCGCGCGCGGACCCAGGCTTCCATTTACTGGCGCCAGGTACCTGACCCTGCCTCCTCAGCTGCAGAGCGCGCATCACATTCTTTCCTGCCCCTGCTCCACCAGGTCCGCCCCCCAGGCCCTTCTCCCCTATTAGGTTCTCCCTCGGTCCGCTCCTCCGCTCCTCCACTTCCTCTAACAGGCCCCAACCCACTATTTAGTCTCCCCTCACCATTACCACCTTGCTCTGATTTGCTTCTGTACATTGGTGCTGTCTGCTTTTGCATAGCTCTCTTGTCTTTCAGTTCCCTGTTCCTGGATATTCTGCTGACCTCCCTGGATTTTGACCCTTGGCTTTGGACTTCGACCACGCTGCTCTCTGGTACCCCTTGGACTTGGCTTTGAACTCTCTAACTTGCTGACTTCTATATCCCTTGGACACGGCTTACAGACCCCTACTACACTGCACTCTCCACTCCACGACCCAGGCTTACGGACACTCTACCACGCTGTCCTCTCTACACCTTGACCATTGGCTTACGGACATTACCATTCAACGCCGGAGTTGGCAAGTACTGAACTTTGTCTATTTTTGTCATCTGAACCAGCTACGCTAATACCACACTCCTGCCGTGCCCCCGTTTGCTGTTAGGTGTGTGGTATTACTCCTTTCCACCTCAGTCCCGGGGTCTCGTCTGGCTTGTGGGCAGGCCGAGCATTACAACAATGATCATGCCCGGAATTCAAGAAGAAAACAAGGTACATCTGACTTTGTATGTGTAGAGGGAGAAAGGGGGTGGCCCGGTATTAAAGGGGTTGCACCCCTTAAGGCCATCCCCTGACCTCACCAGAGAGACAAGGGGTTAACTGGACTGCGGTCCAGGGATGAGGTTTGCACCTTGTTGTACCTTGAAAATGTATGTTCCCCTGTTCCCATGTTTCATTATAAGCATGTATTTTAATGTTTTAAAGTGCATTTCTATATCTCCAGTCCTGGAGGTCGCAGAGAGTTCATATTTGGCCAATATGTGGAGTCACTGTAGGCATTAAAAACTGGCAAAGGTTGACCCACTGAGCCCACCAGAATGGAACTATTAATATGTGTAGATATTAAAGTGTGTATGTATTTTATTTTGGATCTGTTCTGAAAATGCAGATGCCATTTGCTAGGCTAATAAATCATGAAGGGCAGGCGGCTGAGTAGCCTAAGCACGGTGATCAAAAAGTAACTGCCTTGATTGTTACCCAATGTCTAGGGATTAAGTATTAGTCAATGAACAAACTCTGCCAGTCTAATTGTTACCTGAGGGCATGGGTTAGTCTGTTAGTCTGTGTCTCCACATTAGAGAGTGGATACAGATAATTGTTCACCAATAGGCTGTGTTCAATGTTAAGAATAGGGTTGCACAGGTATATAAACTGTGTCAACCCTACAGTTTTTAGTTGTGCTGGAGTTGTGCTTCTGATACCATCTTGAATGTCACTGGATTGCTGGAGTTGTGCTTCTGATTCCATCTTGAATGTCACTGGACTGCTGGAGAATTGCTATTGGATACTTCTCCATTCCCCAACCCTAAGTAAGTGTTATCTTCTTGCCTGTTAATTGTACTATATTGCTGTGTTCACCTTATTTAAGGAATAAATTATATTTTATTATATCTAAGCCTCGTTCAGTTCAACCCAGATATTTGGTGTTCATTATATCTTGTCATAAGCTACCGTGACAGTATGTCTGTAGTCATTTACCTTATCCAAGGATATACAGTGTATGGATGTTCAGGGGGGTGTTTTACCAGGTGTTATAAGGATATATAAGAAAACTATGCGGCAGTTATTCAATTTCCTGGATGATGCATGCTCTTATTGTGAGTGAGAACAGGAATGTGTTATCTTATTCTCTATCACTGGATACCCCCACATGTATACTCCACATAAGTAAAAAGAGAAAAACAAGTGATAGACAGCACTCAGAAAATTAGATAATCTAACGCAGATTGCAGGGTGCAAATTAAAGGAACAAAAAGAAGGACCCAATTCCTCCTAAATAATTACAAAGCAGTAATAATAGTTCCAGCACTCACTGACTAGTAGAGTAAATCTCAAGAGTGGGTATTTGCCAAATCAAAAATGTATTTAATATCAACAAAAGTCAAATACACGGAGCGATGTGACCAACACAAAAGCGTCTAAAATACATACTCCAAACAAACTTACTATACGAAAAACAGGATATAACACAATGGGAGGTGTGCGGGGGGGGAGGGGTGGAGGGAAAAAACAAGCTGCTGTTATGGGACTAATTACACCACCAATGATGACGTCATCCCTCCCCTTTATCTACTGCCTCATTCAGTCCCAGTCAGCAGTCACCCTTGCAGCAGGAGAGGAGAAGTGCTTGTGATTTTGCTAGATGTCTTATACCCTGTGGTCTGATTTTACACTGGTTATATTCTCTCTATTTTGCTATATCATATTCTTAGATTGATTACTTAGAGGTGCTTTGTGTGCTTAATCTGCTAGGGTTGCTGTTTCATTATGTTGGGGCATTGGGGTAAGGGAAGTACCTCTGTCTCCCCTTTGGGGTCCTGAGGGAACGGGCCTGAGGAAGGGTTTTGTCCCCGAAATGTTGCCCCCCTGCTTATCCCCATTTTTTGCCCCCCCCACCTTGGTTTTTCTCTCCAACCCCCCCCCCACCTCCCATTGTGCTATATCCTGTTTTTCGTATACTATGTTTGTTTGCAGTACGTATTTTAGACGCTCTTGTGTTGGTCACATCGCTCCGTGTATTTGACTTGTGTTGATATTAAATACCTTTTTTGATTTAACAATTACCCACTCTTGAGATTTACTCTACTAGTCAGTGAGTGCTATAACTACTATTACCACTCCACATAAGTATTTATGGGCCTGATCGTATCTGCATATACATTATACATAGTATACTCAAGTTTTAAGGAGACCTCTACAGTCTCTTTAGCCGTTGGAATATTTTTGAGCCCCAGAATTTGATTGAACTTTCAATAGATTGTAGGGGGACAGGTGAGACGTCACACAGCATCTCGTTGCCATGGCAATGTGGTGGCATGACATCATGAAGTCCTGTTGCCATGGCGCCATGCAACATCACGTAGGTGTTTGAAGCTGTGATTCGGAAGTAGAAGGAGGACGGCAGCAAGGAGGCATCCGCCACAACAAGCAAGTACCTTGGGGTGGTGGATCTTCAAATCCACCACTGACTGTACCCCCAGTAAGCAACTGAGGAAATTAATCTTTTCTATGGGGTATCAAGGTTGGATGGTTTCCCTTCATTCTCTTGTTCATACATATTGGCAAAAATGTATTTATCCACTGAACATTTAATGCGTAATAACTCATCCCTATTTTTTCCTTCTTCACAAACCCACTCCCCATATTGCTTGAAGATGCATGGGGATCACATTTACATAGTTACATACTGTAGTTACATAGTAGATGAGGTTGAAAAAATACATTATGCCCATCAAGCTCAACCTATGCTAAATTTAGACATCAGATACTTTATCTTATATTTATATTTACAGTATATTGATCAAGAGGAAGGCAAACCAAAAAACCCGAGTAAAATATCATTGTTCAAAAAAAGGTTGGATATCTTTTTAGATGGGAACGGTATACAGGGATATACCAAATAAGTATACATGGGAAGGATGTTGATCCAGGGATTAATCCGATTGCCAATTCTTTGAGTCATTAAGGAATTAATTTTTCTCTTTAATGGGGTTTTTTGTTTGCCTTCCTCTGGATCAATAAGTAAGTATAGATATAGGATAGAGTATCTGTTGTCTAAATTTAGTATAGGTTGAACTTGATGGACCTATGTCTTTTTTCAACCTCATCTACTATGTAACTATGTAACTATGTACTATGTAACTATGTAACTATCATTCAATGCTGTCTCATAGGGGGAAAAAATCCTCCCTGACTCCAAATAATGACAATCAGATTTCTCCCTGAATCAACATCCTTCCCATGTTTACTTATTTGGTTTATCTCTGTATACCTTTCCTTTCTTAAAAGATGCGCAACCTTTTTTTTTATATAGATTTATTGTATCTGCCCTCACAAATGCACTTTGCATTTAATGCAAAGTAGGAAAACACCTTGATATTACCAGCCGCATATCCCCATTGCAATGACAATATAAACCATTTAACTCCAAAACAGCTGATGTGGGTGCTTGATACAAGGAAAGCGATATACTTATACGCCAACTTCCTGAGTATTTTGTGGGTGGCCCATAGTATGAGTTCAGCACTACAGAAAATATATAGATTTCATTTTCTGTAGCATATTGGCCAGCATTCTGTGATATTTTTATGAACACCATAGGAAGCAACTGCCTACCGTTTTTCTGTACAATATGTATGTAGCAATAACTTGTCCTGGCTAGTATATTGATTAAATCTTATAAAATGTTCTATGTTTTTCATAATTTAGTTATGGTCTATCAGATACGCTGGCACAGGGAGAACAAGGGTAGTGTGACACTGGAAGGTCGTTAAAGGTTTGTGTGCATAATAGCAAACAGATGCAGGATTCTGTTTTGTTTTTAATGAAGGCCAACTGAAATTATGCAAACATTAAATAATGATGTGTCAGGAAGCCTTACATTGCAATTAATCTTGTTGTCTAGTTGCATGCCAATATTACTCAACCACGACCAGCTATGTCTTTCCCAGAGCGCAATAATCAAAAAACCTAAATTAATTTATTGTAATCATTTGGGAGGGTTTCCTCATGGCATTGATATCTTACATTTGTACTGTAGGTTATTTGAATGTTTGAAAAAAAAAAAAAGACATTATTTTAATCATGTTTTGCATTTTTCCAAATAAAGTACATACGGATGGCCTTAGTAAAAAAAAAGAAGCACATTCTGGAATAGTGTATAAAATAGTGTATGGAAGATTAGTGTATTAGTGTTTAATAGTGTAGCACTCCTGTGGGATCCTAACTAAAAAAGGAGTTAAAGAGTTAAAGATATTATGTTGCAAAGTGATCAGGCAGGTGCCTGACACATCTTATTTCCAGAATACGAATATGCTGATCTAGGGTGACTCATGTACAGGCTAGGCCCGCCCTTCTTCTGCTCAGAGACATGGCCAGGGAGAAAGAGTATAAATAGGCGGGGATAAGACCTCCACCCTCGGGTCTCTGGAGGAGTCAAAGGAGAGATCTGTCTTGTATATGTAGCCCTGATAAGAAATTGGGCTATATGTCTTTCCTCCTACTGGTATAAGCCCTGGTAAGGGCAGGCTGCCAGTAGTTATCATGGGTTTCCCCCACATCAAGCCCTGCTCTGAGTGGTGGAAGTAGGTCACCTGACCCTGTGTGCAAGGCATAGACACAGGGGCGGTACCTGCTGATGTCATGAAGGGGAGGGATGTCTATATTTTAGTGTGCCTGTTCCTGTCAGTGACAGTTCAGTCCTGGGTTCAGTCTTGAGTTAGTGTCAGAGTGAGAAGTGCATGAAGTGCACAGCTGGAGGAGGTGAACTGGCAGGCCCTGATTAGAGCTGCTAGAACTATAGGTGGACCAATACCTCTCACCCTGCATAGGGGGTGAGGGAAGATTTAGCCCCATCCTGATTGCTCTTGGCTTGGGGTGGAGGCAGTGAGAAGAGACCATCCTGGAGGAGAGCAGTTGGAGGCGACCAACTGTACCTGCCTGTGTTCCTGCTGCTATTCTGCTGTGCGGTGTGAATAAAGAGCTGCTGCTACTTTTAAGTAAGAGACTGTGTGAGACTGGAATCTCTCGTCCCTGAGTGGGGACTCTCTGGAAGGATTCCACCCTACATTCCTAGGGCTTACCAGAGATGGAGGCGCTGCACCTTTAAGTGAGACGGAGGCATTCACCCCAGTAACCTGGTCCTGTCATCCCCCATACCATCGCAGGAGACTCAAGCCCTCCTGTTGCCAGCAGGTATGCACCACATACATACACGTAGCCAGACCCTAATACAGAGGGGGGGGGGCCAAATCTGCGATTGGCCCCGGGAAGAGGGGCTACATATATACTGAAAATTATGGTCAAGTGTATAGTTATGTTTTAGGATTTCTTGTCACTTTTATTATTTTATAGGTAAGGAATGTGCCCCTTCTAGTCAGAGCCCATAGTAATGGTCTGAGCTTATTCATCTGCCCTGAAAGAGGAGGATGCATGGTTATCCGGGATGGGGGGGAGTAAATAAAAGGGTTCAGAATATTGCAGGATTGGCACATACAGCCCAGTTTCAAATGCGGGCCCCTACTAATGACTGGGATAAGGAGGGTACTCCTCAGGGTGATGGAATATGTATCCCGGACAGTGGGAGTATCTCCACCACAGCGAATACCACACAGGTCAAGTACTAAGTACCGACGTACTAGCCGGTTGGATCCGTGGAGTCCCCATTGCAACGAAGAGATGCAATCACTCCCCATCTCCTCACGATGTCACTTCCTCCTTCCATGGCATCACATGGCTGGTTCGCCCTCATTGGCTGAACTGCCGCTGTGACATGGCCAGCGCTCCGCTGCCACTAGCAAAGACAAAATCCTTGTCTTTGCTAAATGTGGTCGCGCATCGCGAATTGTGCCGGGGCGCACAGGTTGATACTGGGGCCGGCCCCATAGAGGGCTGTACCTACAGTGCAACGCGCACGCCATCGCCGTCACAGCCACGGCAACTGGGGACCTAGCCTTAGACTGCAATCAGTCTTATAGTGTAATCTAGGGAAAGCATAATAGGAATTTCAATTAAAAAAAAAATTCATAATAATAGTAAAATGATATTTACTAGATAAGTGGAAAATATTTCATAAAGGTAGGGGGAATATTTTAAACCGTGAAAAAATGAAACACATAATGAATGTTTTGAAACAAAATATATTTAAAAAAAATTATGATAAATTTTGGACTAAATAGAACTAAATCAGGAAGGAATTAAGGTGTATATTAATATTTAGACCTGAAGGTTGCGAAGTACGTAATTTTTTAATTCAATGGGATATTTTGTTTCCACTTCTCCAATTGAATTGCACAGTATCTATTTCTAAATAGATAAGACCAGTAGGACTACTGGGCATGGCAAAATGTGTAAAACATTGGGTATTTTTTGCTTTTGTTGTATACATTTGGTCATGTTCAGTAGCACTCCTTTTGACACAAATTCAGTATATGTAACGAACGGGGAGTCACGCCGCTCTCGGCGTGCTCCCCACTTACCTGCAGCTCTGCCAGGGCTTCCCGCGTCTCACACGGATCCCTCCTCCAGGACACCGAGCTCCGTTTCCTCTGTGCGCGCGCGCGCACGTCAGTCCTCTTCTTCTGCTCTATAGCTCCTCCTCCAGGAGTCCTTCTGGACCTATCCCTGTCACAGCCTGGCCTATCTACACACCCCCACCTGGCTACGCTGCCATTGGATCCTCTCACCTATTTATACCTGGCAGGTTCACTGACTCATCGGCTGAGCATAGAACCAGTTGTTCTCATCACTCTCTGCCTCCCTAGTCCTGTCCTGTCTTGTTTTGCAGTCTTCCTCGTGTACCGAACCGGCTTCCTCTACGACTATCCGTACCTCTGGCATCCCGAACTTGGCATACAGCAATACGTCTCTCCGCACATCTGGCACCCCGAACCCGGCAAACGGTAAATGATTACATCTCTCTCTCTAACCCCGGACTTGGCTAACAGCACCCTCTACCATCCGTACCTCTCCTGCCCCGACTCGGACTCCCAGACCACTCTACTCTCAAGACGTGCCCTCGTGGCTGTGGGTGGCGTTATATCCTATCCCACCTCAGCACCACGGTCCCGCCTCGTTTGTGGTGAGCTCGTCCTGACAGTATATTTATGATGTGGTGGGTGCTGTGGCTAGAGCTTGCAGGGATTGTGTGTTTAGAATTGTCAACTGGTAACAGTGGTTTGGAGGTTGGTGGCACCTCCTCCCTGGGTTTAAGATCTCCCCACTTTTTTAAGTAGCAGGGTTTTCCATGTACCTGTGCAAGACTGGGCTAGAGAGACCTTTCTCCCTCCACTGTAGAGGTCAATGAGAATGCTCACAGGTAGTGTTAGAACCTGCATAGTGGTGTAATATGGCTGTAGGCTTATAACGCTTTGTCCAAAGGGTTTAACTAAATTACCCTTACTCATGAGAATACAAACATTTAAGTATTTTACTATGTATTTTCTGTCACATTGGATGTAGCATTGGGTATTTTTGTCTTTTGTTGTACACATTTGGTCACGCTCAGTAGCACTCCTTTTCCCACAAATATATATATGACGTGGTGGGTGCTTGGGTTAGAGCTTGCAGGGATTGTGTGTTCAGAAAATTCTTAGTGGAATCTATTTTTAGAATAGTGTAGGTACTAGTATCACAAAGGATTCTAAATTCTTCCTTAAAATTAAATGCTGTTCATCCCCACAGTCCCACCCCATTTGTTTGCAGATTTGATGATCACATTTGTATTCTAAGACAACTCATTCACTTCTTTGAAGATATATTTCAAAGTAATTTCCTATAAGGGGGAAAAAAATATCCACAAAGTTACCCTTATCAAAATAGAGAAACAAAAGTGGATTTTTTCTTTAGAGATATATGATTAAATTCCTCAGGTGGAACTCCTACGGATGTTATATTCCCTTATAGTTTTGGTAAATCAAAATTTTGCCTCAGAAAATGTCTTTTGTTGGTTAATTTGTGCATAAATCTGGTGTATAGTCTATGTTTCCTCCCTGTATACGGTCATAGACTATGCGGTTAGAAGAACACTTGTGAGAGCAGGTACACTACAGATGGAATCAAATAGACTTTATTGTGGAGAATATTAAATATATACTTGGTCATAATTTATTTTGGTTTGAGGGTACATGTTTTTTGCAGGTGAGAGGTACAGCCATGGGCACCAGGTTCATGTCCAGCTATGCCAACCTCTTCATGGGAGTTTGGGAAGAGGATATTATTAACAACAACAATTCGTTTGGCATGAACCTGGTGTTATGGAAATGCTACATAAATGACTGTATGTGGTTTTCATTTGGAAGGGAAGCGAGGAACTTGTGGGCAAATTTATTGAATACATAATAATGAGTTAAATCTCAGATTCACGGATAATTTTAATAGAATGAATATAGCATTTTTGTATCTTACTCTTCATATATGTGAGGATTCGCCATCCTGGCGGCCGCAGGCGGTCTACTCACCTCATCAAACCTTCCGTGACAGACACTCAGGATGCGCGGTCTCGTGGCCCCACTATGCGCGCAGGCGGATCTTGCATGGTCTGATTCCCCGTCCACGGATTCTGTCTCTGACCCTCGCTTTGACGCACGATGGGTGCGTTCGTCCAGCCTCCCCGCTGACCGCTCTTGTGATGGACAGGACCGGCGTGGAAGTGATGCGCGCCCTGGGCTCCGCCCCCTGACCTCCTCCCCCTGACCTCCGTGATGTGTGCTGGTCGTTGCGCGATGGTCCCGCCGCCATTCCCTCTAGGGATATCCAGGACCAGCGTGGGAATGACGCGCTCCGCAGGCTCCGCAGGCTCCACCCTCTGACCTCCGTGATCGGTTCCGCCCCATCTCTGATTAGGCTGCATCCTACGGCACGCCTCCGTGCACCAGCAGCCTATTGAGGTCTACTTCCTGGTTCCGCCCTGGCTGGCTATTGGAGGCTCCTCTTTTATATACCTCTCTTCTGCTTTCAGTCTTTGCTGAGCATAGTCTAGTGTGACACCGTGCCTTGCTGCATCCTAGCTCCTGACCTTTCCTTGCCTTGCTGATTAACCTCTTGTTGCCTGACCCTGCTTGTCTCTTGGATTCCACACCTCTCCTCTCCTGATCCGGCTACGAACTACCATTATCCTGTCTCCAGTCCTGACCTTGACTAAGTACTCCAACGATCCGATATTCTCCTATCCTGAACCTGGCTACGTACCCCGACAATCCGCTACTCTCCAATCCCGAACTTGGCTACGCACTCTGGCGATCCGCAACTCTCCACTCCAGACCTGGGAAGTACTTATACCATTCTACAATCTATAACCCTGACCTGGCTTGAACGACTACTCTACATCCTAGGCGCGCCCGCGTGGCTGTGGGTCGGCGGTAACAATTCCCTACCTCAGCACCGCAGTCGCGCTTTGTTTGTGGTGAGCTACGCGTTACAATATAGAGAATAACATTGTCAATACTATTTTCCAGATGGACCTCAAATAGTTTTCACGAAAGCAAATAATTTGAAAGACAAATTGGCTCCCAGTTTAGTAAGTTCAATAGAAAATAATGAATCTAAAAGTTGGATAAATAACAAAGCTAAAGGTTTTTACAGATGCAGTGAAGAGAAAATGTGCGTTCTAAAGAGTGTTCCACTGAAAGAATACAGTTACAGATATATAAAGGGTATATGTGTGCATGTATCAAACACAAAAGTGAAAAAGTATGCTAACATACACAAGAATTATTGAAAAAAAATTCAGATATAGTCCGTCAAAAGAAAGTCTAGCTAGAAAATATAGGGGAAATCCCCAAAAATATATCTGGGCCCCAAATCCATTCACAGATCACGTTGTCTTTTGGAAATGTTTCATAGATGACGTGCTTATGATCTGGAAGGGTGACCGTGCCACTTTAGATACATTTCTAACATATATCAATACACATTGTATTGTATTGTATGTCTTTATTTATATAGCGCCATTAATGTACATAGCGCTTCACAGCAGTAATACATGTGGTAATCCAATAAATAACAGATAATATAAATAACAGATCATGGGAATAAGTGCTTTAGACATTAAGGAAGAGGAGTCCCTGCTCCGAGGAGCTTACAGTCTAATTGGTAGGTAGGGAGAACGTACAGAGACAGTAGGAGGGAGTTCTGGTAAGTGCATCTGCAGGGGGCCAAGCTTTATGTGCCATGTGTTCAGAATAGCCACAGTGCTATTCATATGCTTCTTTAAGCAAGTGTGTCTTAAGGTGGGTCTTAAAGGTGGATAGAGAGGGTGCTAGTCGGGTACTGAGGGGAAGGGCATTCCAGAGGTGAGGGGCAGTCAATGAAAAAGGTTTAAGGCGGGAGAGGGCTTTAGATACAAAGGGGGTAGAAAGAAGACATCCTTGAGAAGAACGCAAGAGTCTGGATGGTGCATAACGAGAAATTAGGGCTGAGATGTAAGGAGGGGCAGAAGAGTGTAAAGCTTTAAAAGTGAGGAGAAGAATGGAGTGTGAGATGCGGGATTTGATCGGAAGCCAGGAGAGGGATTTCATGAGGGGAGATGCTGAGACAGATCTAGGAAAGAGTAGAGTGATTCTGGCAGCAGCGTTAAGGATAGATTGTAGGGGAGACAGGTGAGAGGCAGGAAGGCCGGACAGCAGGAGGTTACAGTAATCAAGACGGGAGAGAATGAGGGCCTGAGTCAGAGTTTTAGCAGTCGAGCAACAGAGGAAAGGGCGTATCTTTGTTATATTGCGGAGGAAAAAGCGACAGGTTTTAGAAATGTTTTGAATGTGAGGGGCAAATGTGAGAGAGGAGTCGAGTGTGACCCCAAGGCAGCGTGCTTGGGCTACTGGGTGAATGATCGTAGTTCCAACAGTAATGTGGAAGGAGGTAGTAGGGCCAGGTTTGGGAGGAAGTATGAGGAGCTCTGTTTTAGCCATGTTGAGTTTAAGGCGGCGAAGGGCCATCCAGGATGATATAGCAGAGAGACATTCAGAAACTTTGGTTTGTACAGTAGGTGTAAGGTCGGGTGTTGAGAAATATATTTGTGTGTCGTCAGCATAGAGGTGATAATTAAACCCAAAAGATGTTATTAGGTCACCAAGAGAGAGTGTATACAGAGAAAAGAGAAGAGGTCCCAGGACAGAGCCCTGGGGTACCCCCACAGAGAGATCAATAGAGGAGGAGGAGGTATTAGCAGAAGAGACACTGAAAGTACGAAGGGAGAGGTAGGATGAGATCCAGGATAGAACTTTGTTCCGAATGCCAAGAGTATGGAGAATGTGAAGGAGAAGAGGGTGGTCCACGGTGTCAAATGCTGCAGAGAGGTCGAGTAATATGAGCAGAGTGTAATGACCTCTGTCTTTGGCAGCATGGAGGTCGTCAGTTATTTTAGTGAGGGCTGTTTCCATGGAATGAGCATTACGGAAGCCAGATTTTAGAGGGTCTAGGAGAGAATAGGTGTTGAGGAAATGGAGCAAGCGAGCGAATACAAGACGTTCAAGGAGTTTAGAGGCAAAAGGCAGGAGGGAGACAGGCCGATAGTTAGAAAGACAGGTAGGGTCAAGCTTGCTGTTTTTGAGTAATGGTATGACTGTTGCATGTTTGAAGGAGGATGGAAAGGTTCCAGAGCAGAGGGAGGAGTTAAAAATGTGCGTGAGCATAGGGATTATAGTAGGAGCAAGAGGTTTTAGGAGATGGGAGGGAATGGGGTCAAGAGGGCAAGTGGTAGAGGGAGAAGAGGCAATCAACAGCGACACGTCCTCCTCTGAGACAGTGGAAAAAGAGTCAAGGAAGGCAGGAGGAGAGTTAGGAAGAAGTGTAGGATGGGAGGAAGAAACAGAGGGGATGTTCTGACGTATGGATTCCACCTTTTCCTTAAAATAGTCAGCAAAGTCCTGAGCAGAGATGGAGGAAGGAGAGGCAGCTGAGGGTGGTTTGAGTAGAGTATCAAAGACAGAGAACAGTCGGCGTGGGTTAGACTTGTGCATGTTGATTAGTGAAGAAAAGTAGGCTTGTTTAGCTTGCGAGAGGGCAGAGTTGAAACAGGATAGCATAAATTTGTAGTGAAGGAAGTCTGCGAGAGTATGAGATTTCCTCCAGAGGCGTTCAGAGGAACGAGTGGAGGAACGCAGCATGCGCGTGTGGGAATTTAACCAGGGTCTAGGGTTAAAAGGGCGAGTGCGGAAGAGAGAAAGCGGGGCATGTAGATCAAGAGAGGAGGACAAGGCAGAGTTGTAGTTCCTGACCAGTTTGTCAGGGTCTGTAGCAGAGCTTAGAGAGGAGAGGGAGGAGTGTAACGTGGACTCAAAGTCAGGTAAGTGAATAGAGCGCAGGTTTCTGCAGAACCGGGGTGTAGATGGAGGTGGAGAAGGGAAGAAGCGAGATAGAGAGAATGAGATGAGGTGATGGTCAGAGAGAGGAAAAGGGGAAATGGAGAAATCAGAGAGAGAGAAGTTTTTAGTGAAAACCAGGTCTAAGTAGTGGCCATCCTTGTGGGTGCTGGCTGCAGTCCACTGTTGAAGGCCAAAAGAAGAGGTTAGAGAAAGAAAGCGGGAAGCCCAAGGGAGAGAGGGGTCATCAATGTGGCAATTGAAGTCCCCAAGGAGAAGAACACGGGAGTCTGAGGAGAGGAAGAAAGAGAGCCAGGATTCAAAGTGAGAGAGAAAGGCAGAGGGGGGATGAGTAGAGGTAGGTGGGCGATACATGACCGCCACATGAACAGGGAGAGGAGAGAAGATCTGGACAGTGTGAACCTCAAAGGAGGGAAAGGCAAGAGAGGGGGGAATAGGAATAGTTCGGTAACGGCAGAGAGAGGAGAGCAGGAGCCCCACACCTCCACCCCTGCCATCAAGGCGCGGAGTGTGGGAGAAGGAAAGGCCACCATAAGAGAGGGCAGCTTCCAGAGCAGAGTCAGACTGAGTGAGCCAGGTCTCAGTTATAGCAAAGAGAAGCAGGGAGTGAGAGAGAAAGAAGTCATGCACAGAGAGGAACTTGTTAGAGATGGAGCGAGCATTCCAAAGGGCACAGGAGAAAGGGAGAGAGGAGGGAGGGTGGCAGGGGATGGGTATGAGGTTGGAGGGGTTAACACCAGAAGGAGTAGAAGTTGTATGTGGGAGGCGAGGACGAGAGCAAGTAGAAATAAGGCAGGGACCAGGATTGGGAGAGATATCCCCAGAAGCAAGGAGTAGAAGCATGGATAGAAAGAGGATGTGTGAGGATGATTTATAGGGGTGTGTTTTAGTGCAGGGTGTATAGTTGTGTGGTGACAGAGGATGCAGGTAAGAAAGGAGTTCATGTGAACTGAGAAGTGGGGAAGAAAGGAGAGATGGAGATATATGAATAGAGTTAGAGACATAAGGAGACTGGTGGAAGGAAGTGCATAATTTGAAAATAAGTGCGGTTGCAGCAAATATAAAAAATAAAGGCGGCATCACAGCAATAGTTAAGTGTTGAGATGTGCAGTCTTAGATAGATGATATCCTCTTTTCCAACGTAGATCAAAAGCAGGAATCAGAAGCAGTAGGTGATGTCCACTTTTCCACTTCTTTTTGAACTTCCTTTTTAAACTTCATATTCTACTTGAAACATTTCTACTTAAAAGCATATCTGCTTGCAAGCATGGCTGTTAGGAGTTTACTTATATACTTTTAGAAAGTCACCTGGTTGGCACAACAAACTTAATTAGCACATGTGAGGGTAGTTAAAGCAAATGGTTTTTCTAAGGTGGGTGTTGCCTTGCCTTGCCTTGCACAAGTGTGAAAGCTGAATTAAATACTTTAATATTTAATATTAAATTATTTAATATTAAATTTCCTCATGTTTGCGATGACATGAGAATCAATTTTGGGGAATTACAACTTGTAATTACACCTACCATGGAGATAACCACCAAAACACATATCAAGAAAGTTGGCTGTAACAGCTATTTAGATGCTAAAATCAGTCACTATGAAGTGTGGCTAAGGAACATTTCTTATTGCCAGTTCCAGAAGGTCAGAAAGAACTCTTACTCTTTTTTCTGACTTTGTGGAACAGACAGCAATTTATAGGGATCGCATCTTGGAAAGAGAATATGATGAAAATCTTGTTCAGCAAGCTTTGGAGAGCAATACCCATTTAGATAGAAATATACTTATCAAACCTGGAGATAGACAAAGAAAAGAAAGAAAAACAAAACATTGAATATTGTTTCATTAATTTCAAAATACAATCTTGAATCAAACCAAATTAGGAAAATCTTAAACAACAACTGGAAAATGTTATTACGTGATACTTATTTAAAACCCTTTCTGTTTGAAAAAACACAGATGATTTATAAGAGCAAAAACAATCAAAATTATGTTAGCACCAAGTGAAATTAAAAACAGCAATTCTCAAACATCTGATGAGACCAAGTTGGTAAAAAAAAAACAGAATTATTTTTTGCTTATAGAAAAGGCGTAATAAGTCAATATGGGGTTAAAAACAAAACTTGTTGTCAAATTGGTACACAATATACAATTACAACATTAACTGTAATACATGCATTCCCCGGTTTAAGGACACTCAATTTAAGTACACTCGCGAGTAAGGACATATCGCCCAATAGGCAAAAGGGAGCTCACGCATGCACCTGTCAGCACGTCCTGAACAGCAATACCAGCTCCCTACCTGTACCGAAGCTGTGCACAAGCGGGGAGACTATAGAGCCTGTTACAAATGCGTTAGTTACATCAATTATGCACGTATATGACGATTGCAGTACAGTACATGCATAAATAAGTGGAAAAAAGGCAGTGCTTCACTTTAAGTACATTTTGGCTTAACATACATGCTCCGGTCCCATTGCGTACGTTAATGCGGGGTATGCCTGTACTACTTATGTAATCTATCACCTGGCATGACCTTGCGGGCTCCAGTACGTTGGGCGTACTAAACGGGCCTTAAAAATAAGAATACAGAACATGTTAGGAACATTAATAGGGGATTTTTGGTAAATAGCATCCCACGTCATATTTTTAGATGTCAGGATCACAAAGGATTAATCATCAAAGAGATTGAACATATAGCTTTAGATCCAAGACGAGGTGATAGAAATAAATAACCCGCACAACGTGAAATTTATTAAATCTATTACCTACTGTAAATACCTGTTCACCCAGTGGTCTCAACAAAGATTTTGATATTATTCCTTTTTTTATAAATGGAATAATTATACAAAAAACAAACACATTTTGGAAAAACAAAAATATTACATTGAATATTCAAAAGTAATATGTAATATTATTTTTTCTGATGATGTAGTCTTTCTATCCTCACACTGGCATCAGTTTGTCTTTAAGAGAAGGCACAATCTATCATTTGTGCGGTCCCTTCTGGAACTGTGCTCTACAATTTATACTACTATGAGCCTCTGTTGTTTGTTTGAAACGTTCTCCCCTTGCCTTAAAACGTTGCCAAATGTATGCAAAACAAAACGTATATAAACTCTGAGTTACTATTGATATGCAAATTACAGCTCAACCCCGTTATAGCACGATCCGCTACAACGCGGTTCCGCTTATTAGTGTGGTTCCCATTTTTAAAAAGCTAAGCTGTATTATTTTTTTAATACAAATATTCAATGCTTTATTGCTAACAGACACACACAGGGAGAGACCACACACACAAACACACACACACACACACACACACACACACACACACACACACACACACACACACACACACACACACACACACACACACACACACACACACACACACACACACACACACACACACACACACGTGTGATATTGTATGTAAAATAAAGTAGGTTCAAAGTAGCAGTTCCCAGTAGAGGTAGCAATCTAACGTTTGTTACCATTGATATTATTTATTTGAATTTCCCAAACTAATTGTCTATGTATTGGTGAGAACTTAGTAACTTAATGTGGCAAATAAGTTTCTCATAGCTGGGGGAGGCTTACAGAACATTCTTTAATTATTTAAACAAAGAGCTCTGATTGTTTTCTCTTAGGGGAGAAAGTCCCTCCTTTCTGTGCAGTTGTGGGGGTATTGCAGGGGGTGGAAAGGGGTATTTAACACTGCCTCTTTCTCTTGCCCCCTGCAACTTCGAGAACAATTAGCAGTAGCAGTTATCCCATTGGATCTATTTCATACATCCAATTCATTAAGTGCCTATAATGATAGCCAGCTTGTTTGGCTTTAATGCTGAAAGTAAATGGTGCTACATCTGTACATTGAGATATATGTTATTATCTGTGTAAAAAGAGCTATGGTCCAATAATAATCCTCCAGAAATGTTAGTGGATATATTATTTCAACTTGCAATCAATATTGAAGATTATTTGTCTAACAATATAGGATACATATTCATGTGGCCAGTGGTCTAAGTCTACAATTCTTAGAGGTCTGAATCCATTGTGAATAATTATATTTCTATATGATTATATAATTAAGATTACTCATGTTTTTCTCCATAGGTTCTGTGTTTCCTCCGATGACATTCAAGAAACAATGTATATTTACATAGATTGACTGACTGATAATATTAGTTTGTTTGTACAATATAGAAGGCCTTTTGTTTTTAGCCAAACAGTTTAAATATAATTTTTGTTATGTATTTTTTTTATGATTTTAGATATAGGATGGATAGAGGTGTCGGAATTGATCCTGATCATTTCAACTTGCAGACAACAGTTCCCAGCGAAATGATTAACATGTAGCGCACCTCTTGAGTGGATGGGTGCTTAAAGATTAATCATGAATTTGTTATCCACGCTTTGAAAAAGCACCCATAGGTTCTCCACTCTTTTGTACTATATATATATATTTATATATATGTAACGGGTATTCCCTCTGGTGTGACTCACCCAATCTCATATTGGCCCCTGTGGTCTATCCAGCCCACATTACATGGTCGTGTCTGGTGGTGCACCTGTTGGCAACAGGACTCCTGAGTCTCCCGCATGATGGTGTTCGGGGATTGTCAACCTAGAGAGGCAGCTGAGGTAGTGTGTGCGAGTCCTACCTACATCACGTGCAGCACCTCCACCTCATCAGGATCTATGCGTTCGCAGGGAGATGGTCCTGATGAGGAACTTCTTCTTGGTGGTGACTGCCACTGGAAAGTAACTTCACACTCACACAGTGGGGCTGTCTTTGAATAGGGCATCTTTATTGTTGATGTAGCAAACTGCCCCCTTGCAGCGATCAGCTCAGCTGCACATCTCGCCGTACTGTCCCTTGAAAAGGTACGCCCTCCCAATGGAGTGGGATCCCCTCTCCCCGCAGGGAGATCACCCCTGTGCCAGGTCCCTGGACACAGTGTGGCCTTGTCAGGCTTAATGTAAAAGCGGGCCACTAGTTACTGCACTAGTGGGCCCTTCATTTCCCAAGTCTCAACACAGACTTATTCCTTTAACTCTCTCTACCGCTCTCCCTCCAACACACTAACTTTGGGCAATGCTGTGCATTATATACCTCAGGAAACAGGCACATCTCTGATGTCACTAACTGTGGACTCAGAGCATGTAGCCACTCCCATCCATACATAGGGCACCTCACCAGGGGGTGAGGGCAAACCACCATGATTACTACTGGCATCCCTCTAACTTACCAGGGTTACTGCCAGCAGGGGAGACAACTGCAGACCATTCTACATGCATGGCTATATATATATGTAGCCCTCTTTCCTGCTGCTCTCGAGTGACTACTGGTACTGTACACACCTGCTGGCTCAGCGAGATCTGGGCCTCTGCTAACTGGGAGCCTGGGGCAATAATAATACTTTTGGCAGTGCCTCCACTTACCCAGGATCCCCAATGAGTGAGATTCCCCTAGGCAAGAACAATAGTAACACACTTCAGTTTGGTAACCGTTTACTGATACGCATAAGTAGAACCTTATCTTATAACTATAAGTAATAACACACATGTGATATAGCATTGAACTGACTGACATGCAACAATGTCTACCAGTGGCTCGGCCACTCTCCTATAGAGAAATGTCACTTCCCCGTCACCGCGTGCACCCCACACTGTGTCCACTGTTATGTATAGATATATATATATATATATATATGCACAGTTCTTTAGTCACTCAACCCAGTGTCCCCAAAGAGTCCTCCCCCAAGGCGGTATCAGCGCCTGATGGTACCGGTGTTGGTGCACTTATAAAATACCTTCCGGTCACTGCAGTGACCGGCAACAAACTTCAAAAAGGATCCGCCGATCCAGCGCAGTCTCCCACGAGTGGATGATATCCAGCAGCTTGGGCCCAAACGACTGTCACCACTGCAGCTCCGTGACACTGTGTCCCTATCTGTCTATGCAGTAAGTGACTAGTTGTCGCTACCTATATAGGGCGTCCCTGCAGCACCACAAGCTTATGGTGACTCAGAGTATACACTGGGGCCTGAGGGGGAATCTGGCCTACGCAGGTGGGTCACTGACCCCCTGCACACACACTACCTCTCCTCTTGCTCCTCCGGTGCCCTCTGGCTAGCGTGGTCTCTCCCCCACGCTTCCCTTTCCTGCCTGTCAGCAATCCCTTTAATCCTATTCGCTCCCTGGCTGAGGCTCCTGGGGGTCGTAGTTTACTGCAAGGCCTCCCTATGATTGGCCAGTCGTTTGCGCGCTTTGCACTGCGCATGCGCGAACTCTCTCCGCTCTGACAGTCACACTACTATTGCGCAACAACATGGCGACGCCCTGTGCTGCCGGGCCGCCGCGGAACATCCGAACACTCCCTCAAGAGGCACCCTGCAGCGGAGGTAGACAAGCAAACCAGGACATACCTACATATAGATATATATATACATACATACATACATACATACAAACTGCTGCGGCCGAGTTTATTCGAGCATTTGCCCGTTCTCGGCCGCAGCAGTAACCTGGCGCGCGCCGGAGGGTGCCGGGCGCGCGCCGAAGCAGCGGAAGAGCGCCCTCCGATCGGGGCGCTCTCCCTCCCGCTGCCGGGTCCGCCGGGTCCCCCGGAACCCCCTGCCGCCATCCCCCACATCGCGGGACACCAGGGCTCCCTCGTGCAGGGGGCGCTGGCACCCGATGACGCGTGACCACGCATCGGTGACGCGCGGCACGCCGAGGGAGTGGGGCTAGCAAGCCGGGGCATCCCCCGGCTTGCGGAACTAGCCCTGCTCGGATTAAGTGTGTCGGTAGTGTACATACATACATACATACATACATAAGAATATATACATACATACTTACTAAGGTTCATGTGGCAAGTTACTCCAAAAGAGAGGGCTGTACTGAAGTTGCTTTAGAAAAATGATAAATCTTTCTATAGAAGGAACTTTCACATTGGTTCATTTTAAGGAATCAATGTGTGAGTTGTAACATTTAGTGCACTCATGACTTTTTATGAAAGAGTTTGACAGTCACTATAATGCATTACAATGCTCATCTGCTGGTTATTTCAAAGATTTAAACTGCTACGTGAAGAAGTAATAATATTCATATTGTTACACATATTTTGGGAACAGTGTATTAGTTTTCTGTCACTCATGGAAAAAAAGTGTGTGTGTGTGCACCGAGCACACGCATTTTAAGTGAAACTTCTTTGTCTTTTGTTACTGTTTCGTCACAGAAATTGTATTTGTGATGGTGATTTTTTTAATTAAAAATCAAAACACAATTTCAGTGCCAAAACGCAAAGAAGTTTGACTTAGAATGCGTGCTTTAGCTATTTGCACATCTATATTTATAGTAACTGGGAATTCCTTGTGTGTCTGTGTGTGTGTGTGTCAGTGTGTTAGTCAGTGTGTGTGTCAGTGTGTGTCTGTGTCTGTCAGTGTGTGTGTCAGTATGTCAGTCAGTGTGTGTGTGTGTGTGTGTGACAGTGGGTCAGTCAGTGTGTGTGTGTGTGTGTCAGTCAGTGTGTGTGTGTGTGTGACAGTGGGTCACTCAGTGTGTGTGTATGTGTGTCAGTCAGTGTGTGTGTGTGTCAGTCAGTGTGTGTGTGTGTGTCAGTCAGTGTGTGTGTGTGTCAGTCAGTGTGGATGTTTCATTCAGTGTGTGTGTGAGAGTGTCAGTGTGGTGTGTGTCTCAGTGTGGTGTGTGTGTGTGGTCTCCTTGTCCTGCTGCTCGTGCGCCAGTGCCTTCTGCACAGGTGCGCCCAGCCAGAGCCAGCCCCCCATCTCTCCACCCCCCAGCGAAGGTGCGTGACATGGCGGACGGATCTCCCGGTCAGACCCGCCACCTTCCTCTTCACCAGACAGGGAGGACAAGCTGTCCCTGTCTGAGTCCCCCGCCACGGAACAGCCCCCACTCTCTCTCCCGGCAGAGCTGCGGACACGGCAGCCGGATTTAGTGTGTGTCCTCTCTCTCTCCACCATGGATCCAGTGCTGCCTTCCTCACTGGTGCAAGCTGGCAACACTATTGCAGGGACATGGCGGTGTGTGTGTCTTCTCTCCCCTCCATGGATCCAGCACTGCCATCTGGATTTTGTGTGTGTCCTCTCTCTCCCCCATAGATCCAGCGCTGCCTTCATCATTGTGTGTGTGTGTCTCTTCTCTTCCTCCCCCCACTACCTTCCTCCTCTCTGGTGACTGCTGCTGTTGGAAGCTGGCAACACTGACGTCGCTGATGGCCTCTTCTGCCAGCAGTAATGTCACTTCCGTAACACCATGCAATCCATTTACTTATTTTTGTGTTATATTGTATTATATTATTTTCAGTTTTGTATTACATATATTATTGTTATTATTATTAATATTGTACGTCCAAGACACCTACAGGAGCACCTGGTGAATCTTTTGTTTATATTATGCAATCCATTTACTGCCAGATCATTTTTCTCATGTGGTAGGTGTGCGCAAAGAAGTTTCACTTCACAAACATCTCCCAGCAGTTGAAGTTAAATTAAATGTTTTGTTTTCATGATTAGTATTTTACTGATGTCAACCCTTCTATATGTTTCTTTTCCTTCTTATAACTGTATGTAATGCTCTATTTTTAAAGAAACCAGTGGGAGAGAATCTATCTGTAAAGTCCCCACTTTAAGCCCAGTGGCTCTAAATATCATCTATATATCACCTATATGATGTAGCCACCACGTCATGAAGTCTGGCTCTCCAGGGACCCCATGGCTTTGTGACTACATCATATGTTTCAAGCTTGTTTATCGTGGGAAGATTGTGTCCTGGTCCTGGGGGACACTGAACATGATCTGGCCAGAGCAGGAATAAAAGAGGAATAAAAAATAATCTATCCTCTTCGGTTCGCATCATCAGTGATACAGTCATAATGTCACCACTTCGAGGAGCAGTCACGTGATTGTGATGTGCCAGAGGGGCTATGGCCCCAATAGCACCTAAAGCTCTAAAGGACATTTTTATTAAGCAGTGCTAAGCCATAAGGCACCTTACAGCTCTGTCAATAGAAACTCAGCCTCACTTCTCCACCAATTCCTCTGCTGCTTTCATTATCTCCATATTTAGTAAGTGGTGCTATTTTAAAAAAATGCCACCCGAGAGCGAAAGACACTTTCAACCATTCAAGGTGTCTTCTGGCGTCAGAAGGTGTACTAAAGAATAGCACCGCTTATATCTCTATACTGTTGCTGTACCCAAAAATATCTTCGTGTAGGAAAATGACAGGGAGCAGGTGAGATAAGGAAAGCATAGCAGTGGCAAGCAATTAAAAAGACAATTATGTCAGAGAAAAGAGGAATACGAGTTAAAAAAAAACAAACAAAAAAACTAGCCTTTGTGATGGTGCGAATGTCAGTCTCAGCATTATGTAAAATGAAACTAGTAATGTAGTCTGAAAAATGGGTGTGAAATAAAGGACTAGCAAAATGAAATAATCTCTCATTATTTTTTAAGGCTCAACCGTTTTATAACTTAAACTTGAATTATTATAGGGTATTGCGATTTACACATATTTAGCAAGTAGAAGAAGCAGATCATTCTTGGGGCAAATAGTTTAGATTTTTTTTTCTGGGATAATTTTAGATATCAGCCATTTTAGACTACAAGACTTAGGGGTGAATGTGTTTATGTTGAGTGTACAGTAGGTAGAAATCACAGCTTGCTTACTTTCATTAATGCATGATTCCAACAGGTGTGTATGAGAATGCCACCATTACTAAATGAGGTACTGTAGCTGTTACAATGGAAACAAAAAGCATGAATAAATATCACTGAATCAATTTGCATTCATTTTGTTCTATCAAATGTTTTAGTATGACAGTGTCACAATTAGTGCACCTTTCCTTTAATGTGCAAAGCACCCTCTGACATACTTATTAATATTTGTACACTTGTACACTTGTACAAAATGTGTGTCACCTTGGTTCATTGCCAGCGCTAATTACACAGAACTCAAACTGGGTTCACTAATAAAACTCAATTGCCCAATGATCCCAGTAATACTACAGACTGCACCATCTTTGTAAAACAGATTTGATTTATTTACAAATACCTACATATCAAAAACTTGATAATAAACCCTTAAATGTAATTCTAGAAATATATATATTATTGAGGTATTTAATGACCTTTGATATATTGCTTGTATAACCATGGTATACATTTTTTTAAAAATATTCTCTGTATTTTTGTTTTATTACTTTCTGTATTTTTTTTCTGAATTAAAAAGCTGTTGACTTTCCTTTCAAAAATCCTGCTTGAACTTAGATGTACGTAACAATTCCTCCAATTATTGGATTTATTAATGCATGCATTGAAAAAATGTGAAGCTCTCTAAGTACCCTCCTTATTAAATTATAACCCAGAATCTTGTTCACAATGGTTGTAAATTAAAGTGAGCTTTTTGGGTGTTTGCATTCATTTGCGCTGAGACTTTGCTGATCCAAAGAAAAGCATAATTATACTCTTATACTGCAATACATTTTCAAACTTGCACATTGAAGCAGTGGAATATTTAATGCACTCAATAAACTTGGCAAATAATTGCATCAATTTACTGCCTTAACAAGGACATTTGCAAGCACAGCACATTAAAACTGACACATTATACTGAACATCACTATAAAAAGTGAACCTCAAGACAAACTACAGTATTATACAGTACAATAATTCTAAGCAGTCAATCATCCATTGAGCAAATGTGTGAAAAATACAGTCACATCTGAAAGGTTTAAAAAAAAGCTTTTTATACAGATTGCCTTTCCATTTTTTTCACACGGAAGAAGGTTAGCAAGGAAAGCCTGTATTTGTTATGGTTTTTAGTCATTCTGTGTAAAACACAGCTAATTGCCTGCACCTGGTTCCCATGACTATATATATCCTGCCATTGTTCACCATTGTTGTTGGCCTGAACAGAAATTAGATTTTTATTTACATACTGTTTGATTTCTTTTATCCAGCCCTACTACATTTGTCATGCAGCATTTGCCCCTTTACACCTTCTATGCTGCCCCAGCCCTGTTACACAGTCCATCTATTTCCCACAGTGCATGCAGCCAACCATCAACCAATCTGAAGTGGAGACACATTCCCAAACTAGGTTTTTATATCATCTTTATTGTGACTGAGTTGCCCTATTCTCCCTTGGTCCAGTATTCAGCTTGCTATGCCTATTCTGGTATGTTACTACTATGTCTTCAGCCTTCTCTCTTGTCTACTGCATGTAATTATATTTCTTGCCCCTACCCCAGGCGTCTCTTAGCATATGTCTACCTCTGCTACTCCCCCTATGTCTAAGCCCCTTTACATTTCCTCTATGCGGAGTGATAAAGATTTCACTCCCACCCAGCCTGTCCAACCACCCTCCTCATTCCCACTAGGATATCCCATTTATTTAAATGTAACTGTTAGGACCAGTAGGTTAGGCCAGAATCTGCACTTGTGTCAAGCCATCCATTTTGTCTGTACTAACCATTTAAGATTCTGTAGTCAGCCTTTTGCTGAAATATAATTTCTCATGTATTCAGCTGCTGCCAAAATTACAATTTCCTCCCTGCTCAGGATCTTGCTAAGATACTTTTTGTGTTGTCAGTTTCCTGCTGTTTTAGTCAGTAAACAATAAGGCTGGTTCTCTGAGAGATGCAGGATCACCTAACAAAGTTGCTAGAGAATTCAAGTTTTTTTGATAACAGACAATGAATAAGCTATGTATTCAGACAGTGCCTGTATTGGGTGAATTACGTCCCAAAATCTTTCCACTAATATGTTCTGCCCATAAATTACGCCTCTAATCAAAGCCACACCCAGGTTACAACTACGTTACGCCTCTAACCAAACCAATTATTTTTTCTGTATAAAAAT